>NC_049902.1:16157754-16234718 GCF_001411555.2 Juglans regia | reverse complement strand
TCATATAATCCTGCTACGCGCTGGGCCTGTCTCTTATACACATCTAGATGTGTATAAGAGACAGTCCTAGTACTACTCTCGCCCAAGCACGCTTAACTGCGGAGTTCTGATGGGTTTCGGTGCATTTGTGCTGGTATGATCGCACCCATCAAACCAATTATTTAAAATTCATATAATCCTAGGGCGACCTACTAGCGTATTTCCGATCCCAATGCGAACCGTTGATCTGATCGAAACCCTTGGCTACGCGATGGGCAGGGCGAGATTTTCTAAAAAATCCACCCCCGAGTGGTCCTTCTTGTCAATTTATCTCGCAAGGCGGAGAAAACAAAAACGAGGGGTGCAACACGAGGACTTCCCAGGAGGTCACCCATCCTAGTACTACTCTCGCCCAAGCACGGTTAACAACGGAGTTCTAATGGGATCTGGTGCATTAGTGTTGGTATGATCGCACCCGTCAAACTAATTATTTAAAATTCATATAATCCTAGTGCGACGTACTAGCGTCTTTCCGATCCAAATGCGAACCGGCGATCTGATCGAAACCCATAGCTACGCGATGGGCAGGGCGCGATTTTCATAAAAATCCACTCCCGAGTTGTCCTTCTTGTCAATTCCTCTCACTGGGCGGAAAAAACAAAAACGAGGGGTGCAACACGAGGACTTCCCAGGAGGTCACCATCCTAGTACTACTCTCGCCCTAGCACGCTTAACTGCGGAGTTCTGATGGGTTTCGGTGCATTTGTGCTGGTATGATCGCACCCATCAAACCAATTATTTAAAATTCATATAATCCTAGGGCGACCTACTAGCGTATTTCCGATCCCAATGCGAACCGGCGATCTGATCGAAACCCTTGGCAACGCGATGGGCAGGGCGCGATTTTCCTAAAAATCCACTCCCAAGTTGTCCTTCTTGTAAATTCCTCTCGCAAGGCGGAAAAAACAAAAACGAGGGGTGCAACACGAGGATTTCCCAGGAGGTCACCCATCCTGGTACTACCCTCGCCCAAGCAAGCTTGACTGCATAGTTCTGATGGAATCCGGTGCATTAGTGCTCGTATGATCGTACCCATGAAACTAATTATTTCAAATTCATATAATCTTAGGGCGACCTACTAGCGTATTTCCGATCCCAATGCGAACCGGCGATCTGATCGAAACCCTTGGCTACACGATGGGCAGGGCGCTATTTTCCTAAAAATCCACTACCGAGTGGTCCTTATTGTCAATTCCTCTCGCAAGGCGGAGAAAACAAAAACGAGGGGTGCAACACGAGGACTTCCCAGGAGCTCACCCATCCTAGTACTACTCTCGCCCAAGCAAGCTTGAATGCAGAGTTCTGATGGGATCCGGTGCATTAGGGCTGGTATGATTGCACACATCAAACTAATTATTACAAATTCATATCATCCTAGGGTGACCTACTAGCTTATTTCCGATCCCAATGCGAACCGGCGATCTGATCGAAACCCTTGGCTACACGATGGGAGGGGCGTGATTTTCCTAAAAATCCACTCCCGAGTCGTCCTTATTGTCAATTCCTCTCGCAAGGCGGAAAAAACAAAAACGAGGGGTGCAACACGAGGACTTCCCAGGAGGTGACCCATCCTAGTACTACTCTCGCCCAAGCACGCTTAACTGCGGTGTTCTGATGGGTTCCGGTGCATTTGTGCTGGTATGATCGCACCCATCAAACCAATTATTTAAAATTCATATAATCCTAGGGCGACCTACTAGCGTATTTCCGATCCAATGCAAACCGTTGATCTGATCGAAACCTTTGGCTACGCGATGGGCAGGGCGCGATTTTCCAAAAATCCACTCCCAAGTTGTCCTTCTTGTAAATTCCTCTCGCAAGGCGGAAAAAACAAAAACGAGGGGTGCAACACGACGACATCCGAGGAGGTCCCCCATCCGAGTACTACTCTCGCCCAAGCAAGCTTGACTGCAGAGTTCTGATCGGATCCGGTGCATTAGTGCTGGTATGATCGCACCCATCAAACTAATTATTTAAAATTCATATAATCCTAGTGCGACGTACTAGCGTCTTTCCGATCCAAATGCGAACCGGCGATCTGATCAAAACCCATAGCTACGCGATCGGCAGGGCGCGATTTTCCTAAAAATCCACTCCCGAGTGGTCCTTATTGTCAATTCCTCTCGCAAGGCGGAAAAAACAAAAACGAGGGGTGCAACACGGGGACTTCCCAGGAGGTCACTCATCCTAGTACTACACTCGCCCAAGCACGGTTAAATGTGGAGTTGAAATGGGATCCGGTGCATTAGTGCTGGTATGATCGCACCCGTCAAACTAATTATTTAAAATTCATATAATCCTAGTGCGACGTACTAGCGTCTTTCCGATCCAAATGCGAACCGGCGATCTGGTCGAAACCCAAAGCTACGCGATGGGCAGGGCGCGATTTTCCTAAAAATCCACTCCCAAGTTGTCCTTCTTGTGAATTCCTCTCGCAATGCGGAAAAAACAAAAACGAGGGGGGCAACACGACGACACTTCTAGGTGACCCTAGTACTACTCGTAAGCACATAGCTATGAGGTTCACGATGGGTTCGGTGCGTTTATGTCTTTGAGAGGTATGATATTTTCCGTCAAACTAATTATTTAAAATTCATATAATCCTAGTGCGACGTACTAGCGTCTTTCCGATCCAAATACGAATCGGCGATTTGATCGAAACCCTTAGCTACGCGATGGGCAGGGCGCGATTTTCAAAAAAATCCACTCCCAAGTTGTACTTCTTGTAAATTCCTCTCGCAAGGCGGAAAAAACAAAAACGAGGGGTGCAACACGAGGACTTCCCAGGAGGTCACACATCCTAGTACTACTCTCGCCCAAGCTCGGTTAAATGCGGAGTTCAAATGGGATCTAGTGCATTATTGCTGGTATGATCGCACCCTTCAAACTAATTATTTAAAATTCATATAATCTTAGGGCGATTTACATGCGTATTTCCGATCCCAATGCGAACCGGAGATCTGATCGAAACCCTTGGCTACGCCATGGGCAGGGCGCGATTTTCCTAAAAATCCACTCCCAAGTTGTCCTTCTTGTAAATTCCTCTCGCAAGGCGGAAAAAACAAAAACGAGGGGTGCAACACGAGGACTTCCCAGGAGGTGACCCATCCTAGTACTACTCTCGCCCAAGCACGCTTAACTGCGGACTTCTGATGGGTTCCGGTGCATTTGTGCTGGTATGATCGCACCCATCAAACCAATTATTTAAAATTCATATAATCCTAGGGCGACCTACTAGCGTATTTCCGATCCAATGCGAACCGTTGATCTGATCGTAACCCTTGGCTACGCGATGGGCAGGGCGCGATTTTCCTAAAAATCAACTCCCAAGTTGTCCTTCTTGTAAATTCCTCTCGCAAGGCGGAAAAAACAAAAACGAGGGGTGCAACACGACGACATCCGAGGAGGTCCCCCATCCGAGTACTACTCTCGCCCAAGCAAGCTTGACTGCATAGTTCTGATGGGATCCGGTGCATTAGTGCTGGTATGATCGCACCCTTCAAACTAATTATTTAAAATTCATATAATCCTAGGCCGACCTACATGCGTATTTCCGATCCCAATGCGAACCGGAAATCTGATCGAAACCCTTGGCTACGCGATGGGCAGGGCGCGATTTTCCTAAAAATCAACTCCCAAGTGGTCCTTCTTGTAAATTCCTCTCGCAAGGCGGAAAAAACAAAAACGAGGGGTGCAACACGACGACATCCGAGGAGGTCCCCCATCCGAGTACTACTCTCGCCCCAACGCGGTTAACAGCGGAGTTCTAGTGGGATCATTAGTCTTTGAGTATGATACCGCACCGTCAAACTATTATTTAAAATTCATATAATCTAGTGCGGCGTACTAGCGTCTTTCCGATCCATCACGAATGCACGATTTGATAAAACCCTTGTACGATGAGAGGCGCGATTTTCTAAAATCACTCCCGGTGAGTGGTGTGTCAATTCCTCTCGCAAGGCAATTCCTCTCGCAAGGCGAAAAAAACAAAAACGAGGGGTGCAACACGAGGACTTCCCAGGAGGTCACCCATCCTAGTACTACTCTCGCCCAAGCACGGTTAACAACGGAGTTCTAATGGGATCTGGTGCATTAGTGCTGGTATGATCGCACCCGTCAAACTAATTATTTAAAATTCATATAATCCTAGTGCGACGTACTAGCGTATTTCCGATCCCAATGCGAACCGGCGATCTGATCGAAACCCTTGGCTACACGATGGGCAGGGCGCGATTTTCCTAAAAATCCACTCCCCAGTGGTCGTTATTGTCAATTCCTCTCGCAAGGCGGAAAAAACAAAAACGAGGGGTGCAACACGAGGACTTCCCAGGAGGTCACCCATCCTAGTACTACTCTCGCCCAAGCACGGTTAACAACGGAGTTCTAATGGGATCTGGTGCATTAGTGTTGGTATGATCGCACCCGTCAAACTAATTATTTAAAATTCATATAATCCTAGTGCGACGTACTAGCGTCTTTCCGATCCAAATGCGAATCGGCGATCTGATCGAAACCCTTGGCTACGCGATGGGCAGGGCGCGATTTTCCTAAAAATCCACTCCCAAGTTGTCCTTCCTGTAAATTCCTCTCGTAAGGCGGAAAAAACAAAAACGAGGGGTGCAACTCGAGGACTTCCTAGGAGGTGACCCATCCTAGTACTACTCTCGCCCAAGCACACTTAACTGCGGAGTTTTGATGGGTTCCGGTGCATTTGTGCTGGTATGATCGCACCCATCAAACCAATTATTTAAAATTCATATAATCCTAGTGCGACCTACTAGCGTATTTCCGATCCCAATGCGAACCGTTGATCTGATCGAAACCCTTGGCTACGCGATGGGCAGGGCGCGATTTTCCTAAAAATCAACTCCCAAGTTGTCCTTCTTGTAAATTCCTCTCGCAAGGCGGAAAAAACAAAAACGAGGGGTGCAACACGACGACATCCGAGGAGGTCCCCCATCCGAGTACTACTCTCGCCCAAGCAAGCTTGACTGCAGAGTTCTGATGGGATCCGGTGCATTAGTGCTGGTATGATCGCCCCCTTCAAACTAATTATTTAAAATTCATATAATCCTAGGCCGACCTACATGCGTATTTCCGATCCCAATGCGAACCGGAGATCTGATCGAAACCCTTGGCTACGCCATGGGCAGGGCGCGATTTTTCGGAAAATCCACTTTCGAGTGGTCCTTCTTGTCAATTCCTCTGGCAAGGCGGAAAAAACAAAAATGAGGGGTGCACCACGAGGACTTCCCAGGAGGTCACCCATCCTAGTACTACTCTCGCCCAAGCACGGTTAACTGCGGAATTCTAATGGGATCCGGTGCATTAGTGCTGGGATGATTGCACCCATCAAACTAATTATTTTAAATTCTTATAATCCTAGTGCGATGTACTAGCGTCTTTCCCATCCAAATGCGAACCGGCGATCTGATCGAAACCCATAGCTACGCGATGGGCAAGGCTCGATTTTCCTAAAAATCCACTCCCGAGTGGTTCTTCTTGTCAATTCCTCTCACAAGGTGGAAAAAACAAAAACGAGGGGTGCAACACGAGGACTTCCCAGGAGGTCACCCATCCTAGTACTACTCTCGCCCAAGCACGGTAAAATGCGGAGTTCAAATGGGATCCGGTGCACTAGTGCTGGTATGATCGCACCCGTCAAACTAATTATTTAAAATTCATATAATCCAAGTGCGACGTACTAGCTTCTTTCCGATCCAAATGCGAACCGGCGATCTGATCGAAACCAATAGCTACGCGATGGGCAGGGCGCGATTTTCCTAAAAATCCACTCCCGAGTTGTCCTTATTGTCAATGGCTCTCGCAAGGCGGAAAAAACAAAAACGAGGGGTGCAACACGAGGACTTCCCAGGAGGTGACCCATCCTAGTACTACTCTCGCCCAAGCACGCTTAACTGCGGAGTTCTGATGGGTTCCGGTGCATTTGTGCTGGTATGATCGCACCCATCAAACCAATTATTTAAAATTCATATAATCCTAGGGCGACCTACTAGCGTATTTCCGATCCCAATGCGAACCGTTGATCTGATCGAAACCCTTGGCTACGCGATGGGCAGGGCGCGATTTTCCTAAAAATCCACTCCCAAGTTGTCCTTCTTGTAAATTCCACTCGCAAGGCGGAAAAAACAAAAACGAGGGGTGCAACACGACGACATCCGAGGAGGTCCCCCATTCGAGTACTACTCTCGCCCAAGCAAGCTTGACTGCAGAGTTCTGATGGGATCCGGTGCATTAGTGCTGGTATGATCGCACCCTTCAAACTAATTATTTAAAATTCATATAATCCTAGGCCGACCTACATGCGTATTTCCGATCCCAATGCGAATCGGCGATCTGATCGAAACCCTTGGCTACGCCATGGGCAGGGCGCGATTTTTCGAAAAATCCACTTCCGAGTTGTCCTTCTTGTCAATTCCTCTCACAAGGTGGAAAAAACAAAAACGAGGGGTGCAACACGAGGACTTCCCAGGGGGTCACCCATCCTAGTACTACTCTCGCCCAAGCACGCTTCGCTGCGGAGTTCAGATGGTATCCGGTGCATTAGTGCTGGTATGATCGCAACCATCAAACCAATTATTTAAAATTCATATAATCCTAGGGCGACCTACTAACGTATTTCCGATCCCAATGCGAACCGGCGATCTGATCGAAACCCTTGGCTACGCGCTGGGCAGGGCGCGCTTTTCCTAAAAATCCACTCCCAAGTTGTCCTTCTTGTAAATTCGCCTCGTAAGGCGGAAAAAACAAAAACGAGGGGTGCAACATGAGGACTTCCCAGGAGGTCACCCATCCTAGTACTACTCTCGCCCAAGCAAGCTTGAATGCGGACTTCTGATGGGATCCGGTGCATTAGTGCTGGTATGATCGCACCCATCAAGCTAATTATTTCAAATTCATATAATCTTAGGGCGACCTACTAGCGTATTTCCGATCCCAATGCGAACCGACGATCTGATCGAAACCCTTGGCTACACGATGGGCAGAGCGCAATTTTCCTAAAAATCCACTTCCGAGTGGTCCTTATTGTCAATTCCTCTCGCAAGGCGGAAAAAACAAAAACGAGGGATGCAACACGAGGACTTCAAAAGGAGGTCACCCATCCTAGTACTACTCTCGGCAAGCACGCTTAACTGCGGAGTTCTGATGGGTTTCAGTGCATTTGTGCTGGTATGATCGCACGCATCAAACCAATTATTTAAAATTCATATAATCCTAGGGCGACCTACTAGCGTATTTCCGATCCCAATGCGATCCGGCGATCTGATCGAAACCCTTGGCAACGCGATGGGCAGGGCGCGATTTTCCTAAAAATCCACTCCCAAGTTGTCCTTCTTGTAAATTCCTCTCGCAAGGCGGAAAAAACAAAAACGAGGGGTGCAACACGAGGATTTCCCAGGAGGTCACCCATCCTGGTACTACCCTCGCCCAAGCAAGCTTGACTGCATAGTTCTGATGGGATCCGGTGCATTAGTGCTCGTATGATCGTACCCATGAAACTAATTATTTCAAATTCATATAATCCTAGGGCGACCTAGTAGCGTATTTCCGATCCCAATGCGAACCGGCGATCTGATCGAAACCCTTGGCTACACGATGGGCAGGGCGCGATTTTCCTAAAAATCCACTCCCGAGTGGTCGTTATTGTCAATTCCTCTCGCAAGGCGGAAAAAACAAAAACGAGGGGTGCAACACGAGGACTTCCCAGGAGGTCACCCATCCTAGTACTACTCTCGCCCAAGCACGGTTAACAACGGAGTTCTAATGGGATCTGGTGCATTAGTGCTGGTATGATCGCACCCGTCAAACTAATTATTTAAAATTCATATAATCCTAGTGCGACGTACTAGCGTCTTTCCGATCCAAATACGAATCGGCAATTTGATCGAAACCGTTAGCTACGCGATGGGCAGGGCGCGATTTTCAAAAAAATCCACTCTGAAGTTGTCCTTCTTGTAAATTCCTCTCGCAAGGCGGAAAAAACAAAAACGTGGGGACCAACACGAGGACTTCCCAGGAGGTCACCCATCCTAGTACTACTCTCGCCCAAGCACGCTTAACTCCGGAGTTCTGATGGGATCTGGTGCATTAGTGCTAGTATGATCGCACCCGTCAAACTAATTATTTAAAATTCATATAATCCTAGTGCGACGTACTAGCATCTTTCCGATCCAAATGCGAATCGGCGATCTGATCGAAACCCTTGGCTACGCGATGGGCAGGGCGCGATTTTCATAAAAATCCACTCCCAAGTTGTCCTTCCTGTAAATTCCTCTCGTAAGGCGGAAAAAACAAAAACGAGGGGTGCAACACGAGGACTTCCTAGGAGGTGACCCATCCTAGTACTACTCTCGCCCAAGCACACTTAACTGCGGAGTTCTGATGGGTTTCGGTGCATTTGTGCTGGTATGATCGCACCCATCAAACCAATTATTTAAAATTCATATAATCCTAGGGCGACCTACTAGCGTATTTCTGATCCGAATGCGAACCGGTGATCTGATCGAAACCCTTGGCTACACGATGGGCAGGGCGCAATTTTCCTAAAAATCCACTACCGAGTGGTCCTTATTGTCAATTCCTCTCGCAAGGCGGAGAAAACAAAAACGAGGGGTGCAACACGAGGACTTCCCAGGAGGTCACACATCCTAGTACTACTCTCGCCCAAGCTCGGTTAAATGCGGAGTTCAAATGGGATCTAGTGCATTATTGCTGGTATGATCGCACCCATCAAACTAATTATTTCAAATTCATATAATCTTAGGGCGACCTACTAGCGTATTTTCGATCCCAATGCGAACCGGCGATCTGATCGAAACCCTTGGCAACACGATGGGCAGGGCGCAATTTTCCTAAAAATCCACTACCGAGTGGTCCTTATTGTCAATTCCTCTCGCAAGGCGGAGAAAACAAAAACGAGGGGTGCAACACGAGGACTTCCCAGGAGGTCACCCATCCTAGTACTACTCTCGCCCAAGCAAGCTTGAATGCAGAGTTCTGATGGGATCCGGTGCATTAGGGCTGGTATGATTGCACACATCAAACTAATTATTACAAATTCATATAATCCTAGGGTGACCTACTAGCTTATTTCCGATCCCAATGCGAACCGGCGATCTGATCGAAACCCTTGGCTACACGATGGGAAGGGCGTGATTTTCCTAAAAATCCACTCCCGAGTGGTCCTTATTGTCAATTCCTCTCGCAAGGTGGAAAAAACAAAAACGAGGGGTGCAACATGAGGACTTCCCAGGAGGTCACCCATCCTAGTACTACTATCGCCCAAGCACGGTAAATTGCGGTGTTGAAATGGGATCCGGTGCATTAGTGCTGGTATGTTCGCACCCGTCAAACTAATTATTTAAAATTCATACAATCCTAGTGCGACGTACTAGCGTCTTTCCGATCCAAATGCGAACCGGCGATCTGATCGAAACCCATAGCTACGCGATGGGCAGGGCGCGATTTTCCTAAAAATCCACTCCCGAGTTGTCCTTCTTGTCAATTCCTCTCGCAAGGCGGAAAATAAACAAAAACGAGGGGTGCATCACGAGGACTTCCCAGGAGGTCACCCATCCTAGTACTACTCTAGCCCAAGCACGGTTAAATGCAGAGTTCAAATGGGATCTGGTGCATTAGTGCTGGTATGATCGCACCCATCAAACTAATTATTTCAAATTCATATAATCCTAGGGCGACCTACTAGTGTATTTCCGATCCAAATGCGAACCGGCGATCTGATCGAAACCCATAGCTACGCGATGGGCAGGGCGCGATTTTCCTAAAAATCCACTCCCGAGTTGTCTTTCTTGTCAATTCCTCTCAGAAGGCGGAAAAAACAAAAACGAGGTGTGCAACACGAGGACTTCCCAGGAGGTGACCCATCCTAGTACTACTCTCGCCCAAGCACGCTTAACTGCGGAGTTCTGATGGGTTTCGATGCATTTGTGCTGGTATGATGGCACCCATCAAACCAATTATTTAAAATTCATATAATCCTAGGGCGACCTACTAGCGTATTTCCGATCCCAATGCGAACCGGTGATCTGATCGAAACCCATGGCTACGCGATGGGCAGGGCGCGATTTTCCTTAAAATCTACTCCCAAGCTGTCCTTCTTGTAAATTCCTCTCGCATGGCGGCAAAAACAAAAACGAGGGGTGCAACACGACGACTTCCGATGAGGTCCCCCATCCTAGTACTACTCTCGCCCAAGCAAGCTTGACTGCAGAGTTCTGATGGGATCCGGTGCATTAGTGCTGGTATGATCGCACCCATCAAACTAATTATTTAAAATTCATATAATCCTAGGGCGACCTACTTGCGTATTTCCGATCCCAATGCAAACCGGCGATCTGATCGAAACCCTTGGCTACGCGATGGGCAGGGCGCGATTTTTCGAAAAATCCACTTCCGAGTGGTCCTTCTTGTCAATTCCTCTCGCAAGGCGGAAAAAACAAAAACGAGGGGTGCAACACGAGGACTTCCCAGGAGGTCACCCATCCTAGTACTACTCTCGCCCAAGCACGGTTAAATGCGGAGTTGAAATGGGATCCGGTGCATTAGTGCTGGGATGATCGCACCCATCAAACTGATTATTTGAAATTCTTATAATCCTAGTGCGATGTACTAGCGTCTTTCCCATCCAAATGCGAACCGGCGATCTGATCGAAACCCAAAGCTACGCGATGGGCAAGGCTCGATTTTCCTAAAAATCCACTCCCGAGTGGTCCTTCTTGTCAATTCCTCTCACAAGGTGGAAAAAACAAAAACGAGGGGTGCAACATGAGGACTTCGCTGGAGGTCACCCATCCTAGTACTACTCTCGCCCAAGCACGGTAAAATGCCGAGTTGAAATGGGATCCGGTGCATTAGAGCTGGTATGATCGCACCCTTCAAACTAATTATTTCAAATTCATATAATCCTAGGGCGACCTACTAGCCTATTTCCGATCCCAATGCGAACCGGCGATCAGATCGAAACCCTTGGCTACACGATGGGCAAGGCGCAATTTTCCTAAAAATCCACTACCGAGTGGTCCATATTGTCAATTCCTCTCGCAAGGCGGAGAAAACAAAAACGAGGGGTGCAACACGAGGACTTCCCAGGAGGTCACCCATCCTAGTACTACTCTCGCCCAAGCAAGCTTGAATGCGGAGTTCTGATGGGATCCGGTGCATTAGTGCTGGTATGATCGCACCCATCAAACCAATTATTTAAAATTCATATAATCCTAGGGCGACCTACTAGCGTATTTCCGATCCCAATGCGAACCGGCGATCTAATCGAAACCCTTGGCAACGCGCTGGGCAGGGCGCGATTTTCTTAAAAATCCACTCCCAAGTTGTCCTTCTTGTAAATTCGTCTCGTATGGCGGAAAAAACAAAAACGAGGCGTGCAACATGAGGACTTCCCAGGAGGTCACCCATCCTAGTACTACTCTCGCCCAAGCACGGTAAAATGCGGAGTTCAAATGGGATCCGGTGCATTAGTGCTGGTATGATCGCACCCATCAAAGTAATTATTTAAAATTCATATAATCCTAGGAGGTCACCCATCCTAGTACTACTCTCGCCCAAGCAAGCTTGAATGCGGAGTTCTGATGGGATCCGGTGCATTAGTGCTGGTATGATCGCACCCATCAAACTAATTATTTCAAATTCATATAATCTTAGGGCGACCTACTAGCGTATTTCCGATCCCAATGCGAACCAGCGATTTGATCGAAACCCTTGGCTACACGATGGGCAGGGCGCGATTTTCCTAAAAATCCACTCCCGAGTGGTCCTTATTGTCAATTCCTCTCGCAAGGCGGAAAAAACAAAAACGAGGGGTGCAACACGAGGACTTCCCAGGAGGTCACCCATCCTAGTACTACTCTCGCCCAAGCACGGTAAAATGCGGAGTTCAAATGGGATCCGGTGCATTAGTGCTGGTATGATCGCACCCATCAAAGTAATTATTTAAAATTCATATAATCCTAGTGCGACGTACTAGCGTCTTTTCAATCCAAATGCGAACCGGCGATCTGATCGAAACCCATATCTACACGATGGGCAGGGCGTGATTTTTCTAAAAATCCACTCCCGAGTTGTCCTTCTTGTCAATTCCTCTCACAAGGCGGAAAAAACAAAAACGAGGGGCGCAACAAGAGGACTTCCCAGGAGGTGACCCATCCTAGTACTACTCTCGGCCAAGCAAGCTTGACTGCAGAGTTCTGATGGGATCCGGTGCATTAGTGCTGGTATGATCGCACCCATCATACTAATTATTTAAAATTCATATAATCCTAGTGCGACCTACATGCGTATTTCCGATCCCAATGCGAACCGGCGATCTGATCGAAACCCTTGGCTACGCGATGGGCAGGGCGCGATTTTCCTAAAAATCCACTCCCGAGTGGTCCTTCTTTTCAATTCCTCTTGCAAGGCGGAAAAAACAAAAACGAGGGGTGCAACACGAGGACTTCCCAGGAGGTCACCCATCCTAGTACTACTCTCGCCCAAGCATGGTTAACTGCGGAGTTCTAATGGGATCCGGTGCATTAGTGCTGGTATGATCGCGCCAATTAAACTAATTATTTAAAAATTATATAATCCTAGTGCGACGTACTAGCGTCTTTCCGACCCAAATGCGAATGGGCGATCTGATCGAAACCCATAGCTACGCGATGGGCAGGGCGCGATTTTCTTAAAAATCCACTCCCGAGTGGTCCTTATTGTCAATTCCTCTCGCAAGGCGGAAAAAACAAAAACGAGGGGTGCAACATGAGGACTTCCCATGAGGTTACCCATCCTAGTACTACTCTTGCCCAAGCACGGTTAACTGCGGAGTTCTAATGGGATCCGGTGCATTACTGCTGGTATGATCGCACCCGTCAAACTAATTATTTAAAATTCATATAATCCTAGTGCGACGTACTAGCGTCTTTCCGATCCAAATACGAATCGGCGATTTGATTCAAACCCTTAGCTACGCGATGGGCAGGGCGCGATTTTCCTAAAAATCTACTCCGAAGTTGTCCTTCTTGTAAATTCCTCTCGCAAGGCGGAAAAAACAAAAACGTGGGGAGCAACAAGAGGACTTCCCAGGTGGTCACCCATCCTAGTACTACTCTCGCACAAGCACGCTTAACTTCGGAGTTCTGATGGGATCTGGTGCATTAGTGCTGGTATGATCGCACCCGTCAAACTAATTATTTAAAATTCATATAATCCTAGTGCGACGTACTAGCATCTTTCCGATCCAAATGCGAATCGGCGATCTGATCGAAACCCTTGGCTACGCGATGGGCAGGGCGCGATTTTCCTAAAAATCCACTCCCAAGTTGTCCTTCCTGTAAATTCCTCTCGCAAGGCGGAAGAAACAAAAACGAAGGGTGCAGCACAAGGACTTCCCAGGAGGTCACCCATCCTAGTACTACTCTCGCCCAAGCAAGCTTGACTGCAGAGTTCTGATGGGATCCGGTGCATTAGTGCTGGTATGATCGCACCCATCAAACTAATTATTTAACTTTCATATAATCCTCGTGCGACATACTAGCGTCCTTCTGATCCCAAAGCGAACTGGCGTACAGATCCAAATCCGTGGCTACGCGATGGGCAAGGCACGATTCTAAAAATCCACTCCCGAGTGGCCGTTCTTGTCAATTCCCCTCGCAAGGTGGAAAAAACAAAAACGAGGGGTGCAACACGACGACTTCCTAGGAGGTCACCCATCCAAGCACTACTCTCTCCCAAGGACGCTTGACTGCAGAGTTCTGAAGGGATCCGGGGCATTAGTGCTGGTATGATCGCACCCATCAAACTAATTATTTAAATTTCATATAATCCTCGTGCGACATACTAGTGTCCATCCGATCCCAATGCGAACCGGCTTGCAGATCCAAACCCATCGCTACGCGATGGGCAGGGCGAGATTTTCCCAAAAATCCACTCACGAGTGGTCCTTCTTGTCAATTTATCTCGCAAGGCGGAAAAAACAAAAACGAGGGGTGCAACACGAGGACTTCCCAGGAGGTCACCCATCCTAGTACTACTCTCGCCCAAGCACGGTTAACTGCAGAATTCTAATGGGATCCGGTGCATTAGTACTGGTATGATCGCACCCATCAAACTAATTATTTAAAATTCTTATAATCCTAGTGCGACGTACTAGCATCTTTCCCATCCAAATGCGAACCGGCGATCTGATCGAAACCCATAGCTACGCGATGGGCAAGGCTCGATTTTCCTAAAAATCCACTCCCTAGTGGTCCTTCTTGAAAATTCCTCTCACAAGGTGGAAAAAACAAAAACGAGGGGTGCAACACGAGGACTTCCCAGGAGGTGACCCATCCTAGTACTACTCTCGCCCAAGCACGCTTAACTGCGGAGTTCTGATGGGTTCCGGTGCATTTGTGCTGGTATGATCGCACCCATCAAACCAATTATTTAAAATTCATATAATCCTAGGGCGACCTACTAGCGTATTTCCGATCCAATGCAAACCGTTGATCTGATCGAAACCCTTGGCTACGCGTTGGGCAGGGCGCGATTTTCCTAAAAATCCACTCCCAAGTTGTCCTTCTTGTAAATTCCTCTCGCAAGGCGGAAAAAACAAAAACGTGGGGACCAACACGAGGACTTCCCAGGAGGTCACCCATCCTAGTACTACTCTCGCCCATGCAAGCTTGAATGCGGAGTTCTGATGGGATCCGGTGCATTAGTGCTGGTATGATCGCAACCATCAAACTAATTATTTCAAATTCATATAATCTTAGGGCGACCTACTAGCGTATTTCCGATCCCAATGCGAACCGGCGATTTGATCGAAACCCTTGGCTACACGATGGGCAGGGCGCGATTTTCCTAAAAATCCACTCCCGAGTGGTCCTTATTGTCAATTCCTCTCGCAAGGCGGAAAAAACAAAAACGAGGGGTGCAACACGAGGACTTCCCAGGAGGTCACCCATCCTAGTACTACTCTCGCCCAAGCACGGTAAAATGCGGAGTTCAAATGGGATCCGGTGCATTAGTGCTGGTATGATCGCACCCATCAAAGTAATTATTTAAAATTCATATAATCTTAGTGCGACGTACTAGCGTCTTTTCAATCCAAATGCGAACCGGCGAACTGATCGAAACCCATATCTACACGATGGGCAGGGCGCGATTTTCCTAAAAATCCACTCCCGAGTTGTCCTTCTTGTCAATTCCTCTCACAAGGCGGAAAAAACAAAAACGAGGGGCGCAACACGAGGACTTCCCAGGAGGTGACCCATCCTAGTACTACTCTCGGCCAAGCAAGCTTGACTGCAGAGTTCTGATGGGATCCGGTGCATTAGTGCTGGTATGATCGCACCCATCATACTAATTATTTAAAATTCATATAATCCTAGTGCGACCTACATGCGTATTTCCGATCCCAATGCGAACCGGCGATCTGATCGAAACCCTTGGCTACGCGATGGGCAGGGCGCGATTTTCCTAAAAATCCACTCCCGAGTGGTCCTTCTTTTCAATTCCTCTTGCAAGGCGGAAAAAACAAAAACGAGGGGTGCAACACGAGGACTTCCCAGGAGGTCACCCATCCTAGTACTACTCTCGCCCAAGCATGGTTAACTGCGGAGTTCTAATGGGATCCGGTGCATTAGTGCTGGTATGATCGCGCCAATTAAACTAATTATTTAAAAATTCATATAATCCTAGTGCGACGTACTAGCGTCTTTCCGACCCAAATGCGAATGGGCGATCTGATCGAAACCCATAGCTACGCGATGGGCAGGGCGCGATTTTCCTAAAAATCCACTCCCGAGTGGTCCTTATTGTCAATTCCTCTCGCAAGGCGGAAAAAACAAAAACGAGGGGTGCAACATGAGGACTTCCCATGAGGTCACCCATCCTAGTACTACTCTCGCCCAAGCACGGTTAACTGCGGAGTTCTAATGGGATCCGGTGCATTACTGCTGGTATGATCGCACCCGTCAAACTAATTATTTAAAATTCATATAATCCTAGTACGACGTACTAGCGTCTTTCCGATCCAAATACGAATCGGCGATTTGATTGAAACCCTTAGCTACGCGATGGGCAGGGCGCGATTTTCCTAAAAATCTACTCCGAAGTTGTCCTTCTTGTAAATTCCTCTCGCAAGGCGGAAAAAACAAAAACGTGGGGAGCAACAAGAGGACTTCCCAGGTGGTCACCCATCCTAGTACTACTCTCGCACAAGCACGCTTAACTTCGGAGTTCTGATGGGATCTGGTGCATTAGTGCTGGTATGATCGCACCCGTCAAACTAATTATTTAAAATTCATATAATCGTAGTGCGACGTACTAGCATCTTTCCGATCCAAATGCGCATCGGCGATCTGATCGAAACCCTTGGCTACGCGATGGGCAGGGCGCGATTTTCCTAAAAATCCACTCCCAAGTTGTCCTTCCTGTAAATTCCTCTCGCAAGGCGGAAGAAACAAAAACGAAGGGTGCAGCACAAGGACTTCCCAGGAGGTCACCCATCCTAGTACTACTCTCGCCCAAGCAAGCTTGACTGCAGAGTTCTGATGGGATCCGGTGCATTAGTGCTGGTATGATCGCACCCATCAAACTAATTATTTAACTTTCATATAATCCTCGTGCGACATACTAGCGTCCTTCTGATCCCAAAGCGAACTGGCGTACAGATCCAAATCCGTGGCTACGCGATGGGCAAGGCACGATTCTAAAAATCCACTCCCGAGTGGCCGTTCTTGTCAATTCCCCTCGCAAGGTGGAAAAAACAAAAACGAGGGGTGCAACACGACGACTTCCTAGGAGGTCACCCATCCAAGCACTACTCTCTCCCAAGGACGCTTGACTGCAGAGTTCTGAAGGGATCCGGGGCATTAGTGCTGGTATGATCGCACCCATCAAACTAATTATTTAAATTTCATATAATCCTCGTGCGACATACTAGTGTCCATCCGATCCCAATGCGAACCGGCTTGCAGATCCAAACCCATCGCTACGAGATGGGCAGGGCGAGATTTTCCCAAAAATCCACTCACGAGTGGTCCTTCTTGTCAATTTATCTCGCAAGGCAGAAAAAACAAAAACGAGGGGTGCAACACGAGGACTTCCCAGGAGGTCACCCATCCTAGTACTACTCTCGCCCAAGCAAGCTTGACTGCAGAGTTCTGATGGGATCCGGTGCATTAGTGCTGGTATGATCGCACCCATCAAACTAATTATTTAAAATTCATATAATCCTCGTGCGGCATACTAGCGTCCTTCCGATCCCAATGCGAACCAGCGTGCAGATCCAAACCCGTGGCTACGCGATGGGCAGGGCATGAGTTTCCTAAATATCCACTCCCGAGTGGTCGTTCTTGTCAATTCCCTTCGCAAGGTGGAAAAAACAAAAACGAGGGGTGCAACACGACACCTTTCTAGGAGGTCACCCATCCAAGCACTACTCTCGCCCAAGGACGCTTGACTGCTGAGTTCTGAAGGGATCCGGTGCATTAGTGCTGGTATGATCGCAGCCATCAAACAAATTATTTAAAATTCATATAATCCTCGTGCGACATACTAGCGTCCTTCCGAAACCAATGCGAACCGGCTTGCAGATCCAAACCCATGGCTACGCGATGGGCAGGGCACGATTTTCCTAAAATTCCACTCCCGAGTGGTCGTTCTTGTCAATTCCCCTCGCAAGGCGGGGAAAACAAAAACGAGGGGTGCAACACGACGACTTCCTAGGAGGTCAGCCATCCAAGCACTACTCTCACCCAAGGACGCTTGACTACAGAGTTCTGAAGGGATCCGGTGCATTAGTGCTGGTATGATCGCACCCATCAAACTAATTATTTAAAATTCATATAATCCTCGTGCGACATACTAGCGTCCTTCCGATCCCAATGCGAACCGGCTTGCAGATCGAAACCCATGGCTACGCGATGGGCAGGGTGCGATTTTCCTAAATATCCACTCCCGAGTGGTTCTTCTTGTCAATTCCTCTCGCAAGGTTGAAAAAACAAAAACAAGGGGTGCAACACGACGACTTCCCAGGAGGTCACCCATCCTAGTACTACTCTCGCCCAGGCACGCTTGACTACGAAGTTCTGATGGGATTCGGTGCATTAGTGCTAGTATGATCACAACCATCAAACTAATTATTTAAGGTTCATATAATCCTAGTGCGACATACTAGCATCCTACCGATCCCAATGCGAACCGGCGTGCAGATCCAAACCCGTCGCTACGCGATGGGCAGGGCACGATTTTCCTAAAAATCCACTCCCGAGTGGTCGTTCTTGTCAATTCCCCTCGCAAGGCGAAAAAAACAAAAACATGAGGTGCAACACGAGGACTTCCCAGGAGGTCACCCATCCTAGTGCTACTCTTGCCCTAGCACGCTTGACTGCGGAGTTCTGAAGGGATCCGGTGCATTAGTGCTGGTATGATCGCACCCATCAAACTAATTATTTAAAATTCATATAATCCTCGTGCGACATACTGGCGTCCTTCCGATCCCAATGCGAACCGGCGTGCAGATCGAAACCCATGGCTACGCGATGGGCAGGGCGCGATTTTCCTAAAAATCCACTCCCGAGTGGTTGGTCATGTTAATTCCTCCTGCAAGGCAGTAAAAACAAAAATGAGGGGTGCAACATGAAGATTTCCCTGGAGGTCACCCATCCTTGTAATAGTCTCACCCAAGCATGCTTAATTGTGGAGTTCTTATGGGATCTGTTGCATTAGTGCTGGTACAATTGTACCCACCAGACAACTAATGGAAAGTTCATATAATCCTAGTACGACCTACTAGCGCCATTCTGATCACAATGAAAATCGGCGATCTGATCGAAAGCCATCGCTACGCGATGGGGTGGGCACGATTTTCCTAAAAATCCACTCTCGAGTGGTCGTTCTTGTTAATTCCTCTCACGAGGTGGAAAAAACAAAAATGAGGGGTGCAACAGTAGGTCGCTATGCAACGAGGTGGGCACGATTTTCCTAAAACTCCACTCCCGAGTTGTCGTGCTTGTTAATTCCTCTCACGAGGTGGAAAAAACAAAAATGAGGGGTGCAACACGAGGTCGCTATGCAACGAGGTGGGCACGATTTTCCTAAAACTCCACTCCCGAGTGGTCGTTCTTGTTAATTCCTCTCGCAAGGCAGTAAAAACTAAAACGAGGGGTGTGACACGAGGACTTCCCAGTAGGTCACCAATCCTAGTAATACTCTCGCCCAAGCATGCTTGACTGCAGAGTTCGGATGGGATCCAGTGCGTTATTGGTGGTATGATCTCACCAACTAGACTACTTATGGAAAAGACATATAATCATAGTACGACCATCTCGCGCCCTTCCATTCCCAATGCGAACTGGCGATCTGATCGACACCCATTGTTGTGCGATGGTCTGGGCTTGATTTTCCTAATAATCCACTCCCGAGTGGTCGTTCTTGTCAATTCCCCTCGCAAGGCGGAAAAAACAAAAACGAGAGGTGCAACACGAGGACTTCCCAGGAGGTCACCCATCCTAGTGCTACTCTTGCCCAAGCACGCTTGACTGCGGAGTTCTGAAGGGATCCGGTGCATTAGTGCTGGTATGATCGCACCCATCAAACTAATTATTTAAAATTCATATAATCCTCGTGCGACATTCTGGCGTCCTTCCGATCCCAATGCGAACCGGCGTGCAGATCGAAACCCATGGCTACGCGATGGGCAGGGCGCGATTTTCCTAAAAATCCACTCCCGAGTGGTCGGTCTTGTTAATTCCTCCCGCAAGGCAGAAAAAAAAAATGAGGGGTGCAACATGAAGATTTCCCGGGAGGTCACCCATCCTTGTAATAGTCTCACCCAAGCATGCTTAATTGTGGAGTTCTGATGGGATCTGTTGCATTAGTGCTGGTACAATTGTACCCATCAGACAACTAATGGAAAGTTCATATAATCCTAGTACGACCTACTAGCGCCATTCTAATCCCAATGAAAATCGGCGATCTGATCGAAAGCCATCGCTAAGCGATTGGGTGGGCACGATTTTCCTAAAAATCCACTCTCGAGTGGTCGTTCTTGTTAATTCCTCTCACGAGGTGGAAAAAACAAAAATGAGGGGTGCAACAGTAGGTCACTATGCAACGAGGTGGGCACGATTTTCCTAAAACTCCACTCCCGAGTTTCCGTGCTTTTTAATTCCTCTCACGAGGTGGAAAAAACAAAAATGAGGGGTGCAACACGAGGTCGCTATGCAACGAGGTGGGCACGATTTTCCTAAAACTCCACTCCCAAGTGGTTGTTCTTGTTAATTCCTCTTGCAAGGCAGTAAAAACTAAAACGAGGGGTGTGACACGAGGACTTCCCAGTAGGTCACCAATCCTAGTAATACTCTCGCCCAAGCACGCTTGACTGCAGAGTTCGGATGGGATCCAGTGCGTTATTGGTGGTATGATCGCACCAACTAGACTACATATGGAAAAGACATATAATCATAGTACGACCTTCTCGCGCCCTTCCATTCCCAATGCGAACTGGCGATCTAATCGACACCCATTGTTGTGCGATGGTCTGGGCTTGATTTTCCTAATAATCCACTCTTGAGTGGTCGTTCTTGTTAATTCTTCTCGCAAGGCGGTAAAGACAAAAACGAGGGGTGCAACACAATGACTTCCCAAGTGGTCACCCATCCTAGTTATACTCTCGCCCAAGCACACTTGACTGTAGAGTTCTGATGGGATCCGGTGCATTAGTGGTGGTATGATCGCACCGATCATACTACTTATGGAAAATGCATATAATCAGAGTACGACCTTCTCGCACCCTTTCGTTCCGAATGCGAACCGGCGATCTCATTGACACCCATTGTTGTGCGATGGGGTGGGCTCGATTTTCCTAAAAATTCACTCCCGAGTGGTCGTTCTTGTTAATACTCCTCTCGCAAGGCGGTAAAAAGAAAAAAAAAAAGTGTGCAACAGGAGTACTTCGAAGGAGGTCTCCAATCCTGGTACTACTCTCGCCCAAGCATGCTTAACGACAGAGTTCTGATGGGATCCGATGCATTAGTGCTAGTATGATCACACCCATTTTGTTGTTCATTATCTCCAAAAAAAGTTTAGGCACTCGTTTGTTTTCTGAATTGGTTAAAAGATCCAATACCTATTGATCTTCGTGCTTCCTTGGGTAATGTTGAAAGTTTTGAGATAGAACCGAGTGATGAACATATTTCTTACTTACATATTTATTAAACTTTTTCATAATATTTAGTTTTATACCTTTTAATAATATTTTTTTTAATAGTTTGATCCCAATTCATGCTTTATTTATGTTGATGAGCAGTGACTCAAGGCTTATGGTCTACACATTCTATATTTGTTGTTAAAGATTTCTATCTGATGACTATTTGTTGACACAGAAAAGCCATGTGGGGTTCCTTGGATGGGTCCTAATATTTGTAACAATAATGAATGAATTTCTTATGTTATGGAGGTTTATTGTTCAATCATTTGAGACCCATTTGTGTTAAATTATGAAGTTTTGTGAGGCTAAGTTTGTCACTTTTCTGGGTTGTACTCCTTTAAATTATGATGTTTATTGTACTCCTTTATGCAGTAAAAAGAAAAAAAGTAATTTCTACACAAAGCCTTTCAAAATGATAAAAAAGGGCAATGAGAAAGGAAGGTAAAAAAAAAATGTGAGTAAAGGCAAGTAAAAAAAAAACAAACAGGAGATGCCTTAGTTATATTGTAGTTGGTCACTTTGGTTACAATAATATAGATTGGGCGTTGTCCATTATGTCTCCTAGTGCATTTTAGACTCTGATCCGAATTACTCTCAAATCCCATCATTATCCTTATTTGAAGAGTCCTACACTCGTTAAAAATTCTTAAGTAATTCCAACGTCTTGCCCACTTGAAAGTATTTTGAATTTGAATGTGTTTTGACTTGTTCTTTTATAGACTCTGAAATTAAACATAAAAATCTGCTTAGGAGTATCCCAAAGTAAATAGAAACTACAATTCAAGAATGCGCATTAATTCCAATAATTTCTATTAACATTTTAGCATTTTTGTCCAGTAATAGGGTATTTAGAGTGCACTTTCGTATACTCATCACACCCCCAACTTGCTTATTGCTAGTCCTTAACAATTTCTATACTAAACAGATGAAAGAGATGAGAACCACTAAAATAGGCCACCAATTCACATTTTCCAAATTCACATATTAAAAACAAACTAAGGAATCCAATAACCCATCAATCAATCCACTTATACCAATTCACAGAGTGTGTGTGTGTTTTCCAAGTTATAACCATCTTACCATTAACCTTGACACATGCAACATCAAGAACGTCTCAAGCAAAAGGTTCAAATCCATAACTCACGGGTATAATAGTGTTTCGTGTAAGGGCTCTCTCTATAGAGTTGACAAATGGTGTACACACAATCACATAGAGATTTAGGTAATTATAAACAAGCAACAAACAAGCATTGATCTTATGATATGAACACTAACAAATGAGAATTCAACCATTCTTTCCAAAAGCTTACTTAGGATCAGAACGATCAACACAAAAGGTTGTAACGTGGCTTAGGTTCAGAGCTATATGGAAAAAATGAAAAATGATTCAAAAACTTCCAAATACTACAAAAGGAATCTTATTAAATATCTCAATAGACCACACTTCTCACTTGATGTACTATTCAACCTTTCAAATCATCAAATAATGTCTCTTTTTCTTTTCCCTTTTCCTTTTTTTTTCTTTTTTTTTTCATCATTTTCTTTTTATAATTTGGTGATCAATTACATGTCACCTTGGTATTTTGCTATTTCTACCTAGCCTTGGTATTTTTGCCTTTGAAGCTCACTCACTTGAACACCTTGTAACTCGTGTTCTTCCCTTTTTTCTCTCCTTTTTTTATTCCTTTCAAAAAGAAGAATTCCACATCTAGTACACACTTGGAAGTAACAAAGATAGGAAAAATTAGTGTATAAGCTATACTCCAATGTGGAGAGGCACGCATGTGGGCATATGAAAAGAAAATGTTACATGTGTTTATTGGCTCAAAGTTGGATACTAGGGGTCTATAATGGAAAGGGTTAGCTTAAAAGGCTCAAACGTTGATCCTAAGTTGACCTCCGTGATATCTCAAGTATATCCACCATCTTACCACAAACCATGTAATGATATTCTCAAAAGAAGTGTCCAATTCAACATATCAATGAATGCTTATCACAATTTATTGCATTTGTAGGCTCTCAATCCTCTCCAAAACTCACATTAATACTTAAGCAAAAGAGTTCTTTATGTGTCAAACCACCATCTTAGCACAAAACTTGGATGAGTGCATTAAAGATTTTGTGAATGTCTCAGCAAAAAATGATTATGGTGGGTTTGATGAATTCATGAAAATGGCTATGAATAAGAATGAGTACAAATGTGAAAATGATGACGTGTGATGTAAAATTAAAAAAAATTTGACACATGAAAATATGCCACAGAGTTCCAACAAGCATTTTCAATACTGAATTTGCATCATCACCCCCAACTTAAATGAACCATTATCCTCAATGTTTAAGAATCAAATTTGAATGAGAAATAACTAAAAATGGTAGAATACACCTGATGAGTGACGTGGGTAGCTCGCCAAGCACCAAAGATGGTAACCTGAAATGACAAAATGAAACTAACCTGCAAATAAAAACAAAGAAAACAACAGCAAACAAAAAGGAAAAGAAAGAAAATAAGAGAAAACAAAAACAAAACAAAACAAATAAAGAAAAACATACTTGTGTGGTGTGGTTAAGGTTGATAGACCGGATCCACAAGTGGAATCTCTTCCACTTCCAGATGTTGCCTATCAATTAATACTTTAAGGCGTTGACCATTTACTTTAAAAATCTGACCATCTTTAGAATCTTCTATTTCTACCACCCCATTTGCCAAAACATTCTTCAGTACAAAAGGGCCAGTCCACCTAGACCTAAATTTTCCTGGGTGCTTATGGAGTCTAGAATCATATAAGAACATTAGGTCATTAGGCTTAAACATCTTCCTGCCAATATTTTTATCAAGAAATGCTTTCGTTTTAGCCTTATAGATTTTAGAGTTTTCATAAGCAATATTTCTCAGCTCCTCCGACTCGGTCAACTGAAATTTCCTATGCTTACCAGCATTCAATTTCGAAGAAATACTAGTAGGAAAAGTGTCACCTCGGCTGAGAAATGCATGCTTAAGACTTGAGGGCAGTGGCTTCAATTCCAATTTGAGACTATCCATTCATGAAGGAATTTGTTTTCCTTTTTTCTTAGACAACTCTTCTAATTTCGATTGCCAAATATGTGGGCCATAATCCTGAGGTTCATCAAAAATAGCACAAACATCAACAATATCAGATGAATCATTCATAGTATCAAATTCAGAATTAACAAGAAAATATTCAGGAGAATTAGAATCATGAGTTGTGTGAACTCCCTTGTCTATGAGTGTGTCAATCATGTATGTTTGGTGGCACTCATCATCTTCCTTGGATTGATTATTGATGTGGAAAATGTTGACCTCCATGATCATGTTTCCAAAAGATAATTTCATTTGCTCATTCATACAGTTTAGAAGTGCATTAGCCGTAGCAAGGAAATGTCTACCTAATATGAGAGGAATCTTAGAGTCAGAGTCAACAACTGACTGAGTATCCAAAATCAAAAAATCAACAGGGTAATGAAATTTGTCAATTTGGATCAAAACATCCTCAACTATCCCTCTTGGTTTCTTAACTGAATGGTCAGCCAATTGAAGCACAACAGAAGTAAGCTTAATTTCACCCAAACTAAGTTGCAAATAAATGGAATAAGGCATCAAATTTACACTAGCTCCTAAATTTATCAACGCTTGCCCAAACTCATGATTCACAATATTACATGCAATGGTGGGACAACCAGGATCCTTGTACTTTGGACGAATTCGCTGCTCAATTAGAGCACTAACTTGCTCTGTTAGAAATGATGTCTTCTTAACATGGTGCTTCCTCTTAACTGTACATAAATCTTTGAGAACTTTTGCATAAGTAGGAACTTGTTTAATAACATGCAAAAGAGGAAGATTGATTTTTACCTACCTTAGATTCTCTAGGATTTCATTGTTAGGATCCAAAGTTCGCTTGCTTGATTTTAAAGCTTGAGGGAATGGTACCTTAACATGACTTTTTCTCACCTCAGGTTCCTTGGTCAGCTCGGCATCACTACTATCTTGATCCTTTTCCACATCCTCTAATTTGTTCGTTGTTGGGATGTGTAATGTCTTACCACTTCTCGTCACAATGGCATTCACACACTTCAAATTCTCTTGTGCCATGTGTTGACCATGGGGTGCGGACTGAGCCTGAGATGGAAACTTACCTCGCTCATTCACACTCAAGGAGCTCATCAATTTAGACACTTGGCTCTTTATCTCCTTATTTTCTTCAACAACCTGCGTAATCAAATATTCAAACTTTTGGTTAGTCTTACCTTGTGCCTCAATAAAAGCATGCAAAGTGTCTTCTAAGGAATTCCTAGAAGATGAAGGTGCATGATATGGTGCAGGGTATGATCTACGGGGTTGTGTAGGTGGCTAGTTTTCAGACTTCCAGCTAAAATTGCAATGATTGCGCCACCCCGGATTATAGGTATCGAAATAAGATGTAAAAGGCTTCTTGTACATACCTAAGGCATTACATTGTTCCTCATACATCCCTCTCATCTCAGCAAATGTGAGACACTCTTGGGCGAGGTGATCTACCCCGCCACACACAAAACATGGTCGAAAAGACTCTGCATGATTAGCCACATGTGTTGGCTTTAAGTCCTTAGTCTTTAACACATCTAGCTCTCTAGTGAGCATCTCAACCTTAGCCTTTAGGCTATCCTCTTCCCTGAGATGGTAAATTCTACCACCATTTGGGTTTCCTGCAAGTCGTGACCTATTTGTGCCCTCAGTAGCACTAGGTCCAGTCCAAGTGTGAGCTTTTTCAGCAAGCTCATTGAGGTATTCTATGGCCTCATCATGATCTTTCTATAAGAACTCACCATTACGCATAATCTCCACAAATTGGCGCTCTCTAGGTATAAGTCCCTTATAAAAATAGCTCACTAAGCGCCAATTCTCATACCAATGGTGAGGACACATACTCAACAACTCCTTAAATCTCTCCCAAGACTGATACAAAGTCTCACTGTCCTTTTGTGCAAAGGTGGAGATTTGCCTTTTTAAAGCATTGGTCTTATGTTGGAAAAAATACTTATTAAAGAAGACCTGAGTCATCTCACTCCATGACCCAATAGATCTGGGTCTCAGTGAGTATAGCCAACTCTTAGCTCTATTCTTCAAAGAGAAAGGAAAGAACTTAAGTCTCACAACGTCATCAGTTGCATTTTGACTATGAAAAGTTGCAACTACTTCCTCAAACTCCCTAATGTGCACATAAGGGTTTTCATTTTCCAAGCCATGAAAAGTAGGGAGTAACTATATCATCCATGTTTTAAAATCCAATTGGTAAGTATTAGCAGGAAACATGATGCATGACGGTGTGGTTGTGCGTGTAGGGTGGAGGTAATCATGAAGATTTCTAATGGGTTGATCCTCGTGTTCACTTATTTCTTCGGGACTAGATGGATTGTCAAATAAAGGATTTAAAAAGTTAGATTATGACTCTTCCACAGACCTACAAGCAAATCTACCCAATGTGTCTCTATATCTATGCATGCAAGGTAACAAAATACTAAAAACTAAAAATACTATGAAAGGAAAGAAAATAATAATAATAATGCAACAAGCTAAAAGAGGGAATGAAGTTACCGCATTTACAAACTGCTGAAATAAAAACCTATCTAGCAATTCTTCTACTGTCTCCCTGGCAACGGCGCTAAAATTTGATTAAGCCCAAAGAATAACGCGGTAGTTGTAGCACATCTTTGGGGTGTCGATCCCACAGAAAGACAAATTAAAAGAATAGTAGAAGGAATAAAGAAACTAAAGAAAAATGTTAAATGATTAATGGAGACCAAAGATTATTTTAAATGCAATTAAAGTGAAGCAAAGTGACTAATGAAAAAAGTACTCAAATTTGACAAACAGTAAAGCGTCGGGAATCCCTTGCACAAATCTGGTATTTTAATTACTCTTAATTCATTGAATAACTCAATTGAGAACTCAATTCTCAAAATTTCCAATCGGAAGGTATAGATTTATAAATCAAAATTAAACCAAATGTAACCCTTTGAAAAATCATTCACCACTTTTAAAATACGTAAATTATTATAACTATTGAGAAAATTCAACGACGACAATATACTTTGGAAGTGATATCGCAGTAAAGAATTAAATCAATATAGAAAAATAATT
Source organism: Juglans regia (assembly GCF_001411555.2). NCBI lineage: Eukaryota > Viridiplantae > Streptophyta > Magnoliopsida > Fagales > Juglandaceae > Juglans > Juglans regia. The sequence goes on along the minus strand of NC_049902.1, from coordinate 16,207,314 downwards.
GATCCAAACATAATCAGTCAATCCATTCAATAGAAAAAGCATGACTAAATCTATAAACAGAATAAATTCTATAATTATTCAAAGAAGAAAACATCAACAATGAATTGAGAATGATAAAACAAAAGAGTTTTAGTAATTGAAAATTAAAGATAAATTAATAATATCATCTACTGTGCAAGTTCATCCCTAGCCCTACTTGAGAATTTAGTTACCCAAAAATGTAATGGACAACAAAAATCTCAAGAGAAAAATAAAGCAAACGGCGTCCATAGAAATTAATTTTAGATCTTCCTCCTTCAAACTGAGTCGTCTCCCTCTTCTAAACTCCTCAATTTTGTGCTAATGATGTGCTTAAATAGGGTAGGAAAGAAACCCTAATGTCTTCATATTCTCGCACACAAAATCGCCTATATTTTAGGACTCAAATTGACAGCCATGTATGTGTTTCAGGAGTTTGAATTTGGAAATCCTTATTAGAGACAACTTTCTATCCCTTTAAGATAGCTTTTCAACACATCAAGAATCGCATCAATCTAATATCTGAGCGAAAAGTTATGATTAAAATAATAAAGTGTGTCCATTATGTCTGCTAGTGCATTTTGGACTCTGATCTGAATTACTCTCAAACCCCATCATTATCCTTATTTGAAAATGTGACGCTCCCAAATTCCACTTGGGATCGGACGGACATTTGAAGCGTCGGGACATGCAACACAAGGTTACTTGCCCCCGTTCATGACATATAAGATGCAATGTTCCTAACATGCATCTAGCATTATGCAATATTCGCAGCGGATAATAAATTTCTTTCTTTTTTTTTGTTTTAGCAATACTATGCACCAAACTGAAATATCCCAAATACTTAAAACATACTTCATACTTAACGACATACTAAGCAACTAAGATCACAATAATAGTCCATATGGTTGTGATCAAAAGAGTGTTGGAGATTGAACTCCACAAATACAAGTAGTAATCTGAGGTAACTACTGTACTACCATCTACGTCGCACCGTCGCTTAGTCGACCGTTTCCAGTTGGTCGATTCCCGGTCCTCCTTCAGATCCTATAACAAAATCTACCATTCGGGGGGAATGGTAGTTGGGACTACCACAGTGAGATCTGATTACAAATCTCAGCAAGTTAACAGAAAACTTCCACACAGGTTAATGATGCATGCATGGCAGTAAAAACATGAATGCATAATCAAATCATAAGTAATCATAGCATAATTTGACATACAACATAACATAACTGGCATAACTTAAACTGAAACTAAAGCTTAGCATGAACGTGACTTGAAACACAACATGGACTTGAAACATAGCATGAACGTGAACTTGAAACATAACACGGATTTGAAACATAGCATGAACGTGGACTTGCATAATTTGAACATGAACTTTAAACATAACATGAACCTGAGCATGACATAACATAAATATGAACTTGGAACATAACGTAAACGTGAACATAACATAACATAACATGAACTTGAAACATATTCTTGTCTCATGGGATTACCATGATTGCGTGAACGTAAACTTGAACATAGCATAACGTGACACATGACTTGAACGTGAAATGCATGAACTTGGAATCTTATTCAATAGACTTAATCATTAAAGTGATCATATGGGTGCTACACAGGTCCCCTTGAGCCGTGTGTCCCTGCCGATTACCGCATCACATCACAGGTTTCTATACCAGCTGTAAGTGAGTTAATACATACTCCACAGTTGTTGTGGCCCCACATATTCTACGTGTCACGATTGCTGTGTCTCACGTAGTGTATGCTCTACAGTTGTTGTGGCCCCATGACTTATTTGTTTGTGCCACACTTACTGTGGACACACGTAACATAAAGTGTGGCTTCATCGGCGTTAGTGCCTGGCGCACTCCAGTGACCAGTTAATTAGCCCACATTCGCAACCTGCTGACTGTACTTTGTCAACCCAGGGAATTTCACACCTATTTAGACACTCCAGCATAAACAAAGGAGTTCCACTAGGATATTACCCCATCCTAGCGCTTAGGGTCGTGATTGACATGAATAACTTAACTGGCATACATGACATTTCGTAACGTGACATAAAAGACAGAAGTCCTGACGTAGCATAACGTGACATGGACATAAGACGACATACATGTCATACTTCAAGACATAAATATAACAGAGAACATTTTATAACATGGCATACATGTAACATGCAACATTTCGTAACATGGCATACCATATAACAGACAACATTTCTTAACATGGCGTAACATGTGACAGTGAATATTATGTCACATGAAATACATGTAACAGATGGTATACTTAACATGACATACTTGCAATGTATAGCAATACGTGACAGAATATCTTGTGTAACAGATGAATAATTCATGACAGAATAAATTTTGTATAACAGATAAATATGTAATGACTTGGCATGGCACATATGATAACATGCATATATACACTTTAGTTCCCTTACTTATCACTCATACACATTAAATTGATAGTAAGTTAAAAGCTAACCTACCTCGATCGTCGCGTTCTACTAGAATAAAGCGCGAAACACGAGGAACTGTAAGAGGGTATTCTAAAAGTTAAAAATTAATTACTAACAATTAGAAAAGTGAAAAGAGACAACTTAGAGTAAAATTACCATTTTACCCTCTACATGTGGACAAATGATCATTTTACCCCTAACTTAAGGATTTCACATCCTAATTCCAAAAATTACCAAAATTTACATTCATCATGTAAATTTTGTCCCAAACTCAAATATCAATTCAGAAAAACTTAAAACCAATCACAACTATGAAGAACTCACTATGGCCAAAACCTACATAGGCCATTTGTCTTGATTTTGGTTGCAATTCTTTCAAGTTTCAAAACTCATGATTAAACTAAAATCTTGTAACAAAGATCTTCATATCCTAAGTTTAAAAACACACTAAAAAAATATCCATTAAGAAAAAGCTAATTATCAACACCAAACTTTTTGTAAAAAGACCCAAACTTTTTAATAAATCACAAGTTTTGACCTTAATAAAAACATCTCCAAGAATTCCAAAAATATCAAATCTTACTTCTAACATATTCATAACATCATTCTAAGATCATACATGCTTTAAATCATTAAACAAAACTCACCAAAAATCACAAAACAACACTTGGAGTTTTTGGTTTTAAACTTAGTCCAAAACAGAAACTGTTTTTCCCAACTAACTTTGATCAATCTCTTGATCCACGGCTTAAAGACATGTGATCTTCAAACTAACACATCACATGGTTTAAAAATGTGTCTTAAAGAATATCAAATTATCAAACTTAAAATCACATGGCTAAAATTTAGTAAAACATGGATCTAACTAAAAAAATCAAATTTTAGGCCTAACCGAAATCTTCTTGCATAGAAAATCATATCTTTAAAACTAATACTAATTATCTTCGAAATAACATCCTAATATGTATATATAAGATGCTTAGGATCATCATATAAAAATATCAAAGCCTTTGCAATAAGATTAAACCACGAAATATTCAAACTTTCACAAAACAGAAACTGTTTTTCCACTTCCAATTTTCAAGTTTCTAACTCTAAGAAAATCTATCATCAAAAGCTTTATTCATGCAACAAAACCTCAATGAACATTCATAAACACATGTTAACAACACTCCATAAAATTTTCGGACCAACATATGTCCATTAGCTTGGTCAAAACTTCCAAAACATAACATACTCTCCAGTTTCACGCCCAGAATGACCTTTCCATGGTTAAAAATACTTTTGACTGAACCAATGAGCATGGAATGCGACTAATAAGATATCCACGGAAACTAGACTCAAATCCGAACAACTTATGTGAAGGAATCATCTTGGGAAAATACTTACAAAGGGTCTAAAATGTCCACGCAAAATGTCCTATAAATCTGCCCGAGAGAGCTCTTTTGGGTTTGTCTCTAAAAACGGGAGAAAAGAAGTGATAAAATGGAATGAAAAGTGCCTTGCACGACTATAGACTCCTGGAAGGGGAAGTTGTGGGTGCGAATGACCCTTGATTGGAGGTGGCTGTGTGACATAAAGTGGAGAATAGTGAGGGGCAAAGACTGCCTGCAGCAACTGTGAAAGATGGAGGTTGATGGAGTGGATTTCTCCTGCACATCAAGACACTATTGGATACAGCAAATGGCAGTGGATGGTCTGCCATGTGGGGGAGGAAATTTCGCCAAGAAGTTTTGCCAAGGTGGCCAATTTCGTGAGCCTTGGTGGGCCCCACCAAGTGGGCTTCAATTTGGGGTTTAAAAGGGGTTTGGTTGGGGTTTGAGATGCTATCAAGCCCAAAACCAATTTTTCTTGGTCCAATCAAATTTTCAAGGTTTAAAAGGTTGGATAATGATGTCATAACAAGGATTTGATTAATTAATAGCATGTGGAAGTGATTTAATCATGTGATTAAACACAATACTAGAAATCGGGTTAAAAAGGGTTTGGAGACCAACTTTAGAGTTTGGGGAAACCGTTTAGGATTTCGGTTTCAACCAAGATTTTGGGGTTTCAATTGGATTCCAACCATTTAGGGTTTTGCTAGGGTTGAAATCCTCTTTAGTTTTGCACAATTTGGTTGATCAGATCAAATAAAGCTTTACATAGGTGACATGATCTCACACCTTAACTTCCTTCATAAATCCATCTAATGATTCCTCTTTGTACCAAGTCTCTAAAATTATTCACTATGTGTGGCTAAGATCTTGCCAAGTGTCCAAATAAAACTCCTCCAACCTAATTTGGACATTTCACACTGTGATTTTGAAAACACTGCACTGGATGCGCTTATCGAGGTTACTATTTACTCAAAACAATTCATAATAAACTTAGTACTAAAAAATTCTAAATATTCATATTAACCTATAGTAAAAATCGTTTACATAAATTCAACCCCGAAGTGCCCCTAAAAATAAATTTCACAATTTCCAACAGACGTTTCATCCGAAATTATGAAAATAGGTTATTGCGCCATAAAATCCTAAATAATCCATTGAGTGTAATGGCGCAGGCCATAATGCATTCTGATACTTCTAACTACCTCAAATAATTAAACTCATATTTCTAGCACCATAGTGAGTGATAACACTGACTATGTTGACAGATAAAACCTGTGCGATTGGTCGATTCGTAAAAACTTATAGGGTTTTTACAAGATTCCTAAAGTCAATAGAAATTCCACCAATGAATTTCTAGCGAGCTGATACAGAAGAGTTCTACACTCATTGAAAGCTTTTAGGTTGTTCCAACGTCTTGCCCACTTGAAAGTCCTTTGAATTTGAATGGGTTTTGACTTATTCTTTTATAGACTCTGAAATTAAACATAAAAATCTGCTTAGGAGTATCCCAAAGTAAATAGAAACTCAATTCAAGAATACACATTAATTCCAATTATTTCTGTTAACATTTTAACATTTTAGTCCAATAATAGGATATTTAGAGTGCACTTTCGTACACTCATCAGGCGTCTATTATAATCTGTACAAATGGGGGTTTAAAAAAAAAACCGACAAAGTATGGTTGCAGGCCAAGTCAGGTAGGGCCAAAAATTTCTTGGGCGGGCTATTGTGTAGGCCTAGTATTTTCCATTGAGCATTGCATAGAAGATAGATGATGTCTGAAATAAGGCACCGCAATTTCCCAACAGGGGAATCACACCTCTTAATTGCATGGACAACTTGACTAGAATCACCTTCAAAGATTATGGAGTCGAGACCCAACTCTTGGCAAAATAAAACAGCAGTGAGTAATCCTCTTGCTTCTGCCATCACAGGATTAGTGCAAAATAATTTGGGTTGCATCAAACTTACCAAAACAAAACCATCAGCATCTCTTATCACCACACCAACACGAATCTTGTTAAAATCAATTTTTACTATCACATCCCAATTTACTTTCACCCAAGGTGATGGAGGTGTTTCCCATTGAGTAGCAGGCAAAGGGTTCTGAGTTCCTGACCCTGTTGGCTTTGATCTTGCAATGCAGTAATCCTCAACAGCTTTAACTGCATCACCATAGAGCACATAGGGAGATTGAAAAGGACCATCATGAATTAGTATGTTTCTTCTAAACCAGATGAATCAAGCTAGGGTGGCAAATAACACAAGCTCCTGACTTGATAATCTGTCAAGCAACTGCTCAAATACATATAAGAAATTGGGTGCTTGAGTGTTTGCCTTTTGAATAGACTTGGTACACAATAGCCATACATCCTTAGCAGAGAGACATGTCCATAAAACATGGGCTGGTATTTCATCTTCAAGCTTGTGAATAGGACAACAAAAATCAGTAATCGCCTTCCTCTTACATAAATTAACTCGAGTGGGCAATGAATCTATGTAGGCACTCCAAATAAATTGTTTAATATCATTTGTTGTTTGTAAGGGCTAAAGCCTCTTCCATAACAACCCTTGTGCTCCATTAGTTGAAGATTCACCATTATCTCTTGCTTGGAGTTCTTTATGCAAGTGGTAAGCACTTCTCACTAAGAAATGCCTAGAGATAGTTCCTTTCCATATCAGTTTATCAGTAGTAGGCAGAATACTAACAAGCAACTTCAGTATCTCCTTAACATCTTCCTCTTGAAAAATTGCTTGGAGTAGATCCAAATTCCACCACCTCGTGTGAGCATCAATAAGATCAACTACCACTACATCATTCTCATGAAGCGTAGACACATGAGATTGAATCATGCATGAAGAGGCTCTATTCAACCATTTGTCCTTCTAATCTTGGTGCCATCACCCACTCTCCACATAAGGCCATCCTCAACCAGAGGAAGAGAGTGAAAAGGACTAAAAGTACGAGGGCCTTGGACCTAGACCAGCATGTGAAAGAGATGTGTGTGGAAAACATTTAGCTTTAAGTATCCTACTTGGCAATGAATCAGGAAACATTCTCAACCTCCATATCTATTTTGCTAAAAGGGCTATATTAAAACTGTGTAGGTCTCTAAAACCCAAACCCCCACAAGATTTCCCAGCACATAAGGATTCCCAGCTTGTCCAATGGATCTTTGACTGATTTTCCTAATGACCGCACTAGAATTTTGCAAAACATGAATGTAGTTTATAGCATAGTATTTTTGGAAGTAAGAAAACACTCATAGTATAGGTAAGGAGTGCCTACAATACTACCTTAATAAGAATCTATTTCCCTACTTTTGAAAGAAACTTATTTTTCCAATTATCTAACCTCTTAATCACCCTTTCAACTATACCATTAAAGGCCCTTTTTTTGGATTTCCCAACAATAGATGGAAGGCCAAAATACCTATCTAGGTTAGTAGAAGCCTATAAACCAGCCACCTCCATGATGTGTCTCTTTGTTGCTGCCTTAGTGTTTCTGCTGAAAAATAGGGAGGTATTGTCTTGTTAAGCTTTTGGCCAGATGCAGCTTCGTAAACACTAAGAATGTGATTCAAGTGGACCCAGTCCTGCATATTAGCTTGACAAAATAAAAGGCTATCATCTGCAAAAAAACAGACGGTTCAATCTAATCTGGCCTCGAGCAATTGGTACACCAGTCAAACCTCTATGTTGTTCTCATTACCCACCACATCCCAATTGTCTTGATAGAAGCAGGCACTATATCCATCTGGTCTGGAGGCTTTATATGGTCTCATTTGGAAAATTGCAGTCTTAACATCCTCTTTTTCAAAGGCTCGAAGTAAATCTTCATTCATAGTAGAAGATACTTTAGGTGAAAGATCATGAAGACAAGCATCAATTTGAGAAGGATTAGAAGAAGTAAACAAATTCTGATAGAAATGAGTAAAAGCAAGGCCAATCTCAAATGCAGTACTGCACTGAACTCCATCCTCAACTTCCACTTGTACAATCTTGTTTCTTTTTTGTCTTTGGCTAGCACTCAAGTGAACAAATTTGGTGTTTCTATCACCATTTTGTAACTAGTGAACTTTAACCCTTTGTTTCCATCTTAAGTGCAAACTCTCTTGAAGTATGGAAATTTCTTTCTGCAACTTGTTGACTTCTGATACTGAGGCTACTGTAAGATTATCCTGAATCCTTTCAAGTTGACACATTTTCTCCCTGAGATGCTTATCAAAACTGGATCTTTTGAATTAGCCAATCGTCTAACAGATTTCATGCAACAAGCAAGCTTATTCAACATAGAGGACAAATTATCAGATACTCCACTAGACTGCAACCAAGTAGTTTTAATACCTACACTATAATCCTCACAAGAAGCCCATCTGGCTTCAAATCTACTTGGCCTCTTTAGTGGACAAGAAGAGCCATGGTTAATTATTATGGTCATGAGAAGGGGATAATGATCAGAAGTGACAGAAGACAGTAGCCTTATATCAACCATACTAAATTCCTCACACCAAGCAGAAGATGCCATTGCCCTATCGAGTTTCTCCTTAGTGAAGGAAGAATCTGTTCTGTTATTAGACCATGTGAATTTCCCTTTAGAAAACCTTAGATTATGAAGTTGACAATCATCTAATACATCCTTAAAAAGGGCAATCTGTTTCTCACTCTTTGATGCAGCCCCTTATCACTGTGAAATAGGATCTCATTGAAGTCACTAAGACAAAGCCACAAATCAGAATTTAGAGAGTTAAGATGCCTTAAAATGTTATAACCCTCTAGTCTTTTTTAGTAATGGGATGGCCATAAAAGCATGTGAGAATTCATCAATGTCAAAAACAATTAGATGAGCATATATTGTGCAATCAATTTATAAAAAAATTAAAATCCATAATGAAACAATTAGTTTTTTCATATGAATTCTAAGTGTGCCACACTATTTTCAAAAAGGCTGCTCAAAACTTGCATACTTTAAGATTAAATTATTTTTTTAGAAAAATGCTAAATGTACTTAAGAAAAACTTACAAAAAAATAAAAGTTTTCACATGTCAATTATTGATATTCTGACAATTATAAAATTTGAAATTAAAAAAAAAAAACTAGCAAAATGAGTCTTATACGTAAAAATACAAGTAAAATCGCAAGTACATGTAGCACTACTCATTATTTTACCAAGAAAAAATTGATTGCCAATAGCTCGTCCTCTTGCGCAAGGGTCCCATAAGAAAGAAAAGGAAATAAATCTCTCAGGATGGTCAAAACTGAATGTAGCATCTTAAGACATTGAGTTCTCCCCCCCATCAAAACTCGGTTTCTGATGAGATGTTACAAAAGTTGCACGATGCATGGACAGAATGTAGTTCAGATTCAAACTAGCCTCGCATTAACCATGAACATATCCGACTGACCTTGGTGAGTCAAAGTGCATAAGTTGCATCTTTTAGGATGGATTACTAGTGAAGTCCCTAAGAAATCCTCTAAAGAAGTGCTAAAGAAGGAAAGATCTCGGTCACACATGCAGGGAAGAGTGCACCATCATAAATACTGCCCATCACTCAACTGATGAATCAACAAAATGGGTGTAGTAGAGCGCAAACAACCTTTAAATACTAGCATTACACTTAGAGAAACTCCTTTACTTGACAGCACCCACAACATTACTCACATTCAGTACAAGGAAAAGGGCGGAAGATGAGAAAATGAGGGAGGGTAAGTTGGGAACTAAAATAATTTAGAGCAAGTTGGGCCAGTACACGTTACTCTTCTCCTGAGCAAGAAGGCAAATCACTACTCTGGCCAAATATATCATAAATCCCATCCCAGTTCTTCTTTTCTCTTGCTTCCCAGTATCCACCCTTATAACAGTAGCAACCATCCTCATCCTTCTGAAACCATCTTGGCTGCCACCCTCTTTCCTGCAACTTCCTTGCCTGTGTCACAAAGTAAACAGGAGCTGCTCAATGTGCTTATTAAAAAGATAAAGAAATGGAAGGAGATGTAAATAAATTTCACTTATCAGCAAAAACTTTAAAACTTCATTCCCTGATAACCATGACTCCAGTATATAGTGGCTTCCAACCCAAATGCACTCCAAAAGTGGAGTCCCAAAATCCTGACTTTAGGTACAAATTGTTTTATTTCTTACATTTATATTTGCGACTGTAAAATACGTTATCATAAGGTATGATCAAAGTATGTCGAACCAAGTTCACTCGAGTAAGCAATTATTATAAAAATGATGCTAGCTGACGCATTTTGAAAAATAGCTGAATGTGGTGAAAGACTAAAAGAAGTTCACAACTAGTAAAACATACCCCAGACCTGAGGCTAACTAAACACAATCCTTTTCACTCAGCTTATTACAAATTTCATCAGCTCAAACTTGAATACAAGGATAAATACATAGAAACCTGGGGGGGAGGGGGGAATACCTGTCTCTGTAACTGTTCAAGTCTTAGTTTCTCTGCATTTGCCAATTCATATTCTCCATTCTCTAGATGCCTTTGATCTGGCCTCAGCCTCGAGTCAGTCAGAGGCAATCTCTCCAATAAGCCAGTTGTCAGTTCATTTAAGGATATTGCAAAAGGAGAGAGATTGTATCTTGTCTTCATAACATATTTATCTCTTTCCCACAGCAATACAGCTTCTGTCATTGGGTCATAACCCTTAGGCTTTGTAGTTGGATCTCCTAGCACATAGTACATGGCCTCATCCCACTTCCCAACCAACATAGCTACCTTCTCTCCAGTTCTATTGTCTTGAACAAATCCATGGACCTGAGATTTTATAAAATCAAACTTATTGATGCTTACCAGTAATCAGCAGTGAAATTGCAGCATGGCCACTAATTGTCAATTGTGGTTTCCCATCAATGACTTTGAAATTTTGTTGGCATATAGAACGGATATCTGAATTAGCCTTTTCTTTCCCGGGGGCCCCCGGGGGGGGGGGGGGGGGGGGGGGGGGGGGGGGGGGGGGGGGGGGGGGGGCGGTGGTGAAAACATAGAACGATAATTCTTGTTATGTTATGATGACTATGACACAACATGGATCAGAGCAGAAATGGATTATCACCAATTCCTATATCTCCCTTCCATGTGGCACATTGATAGAAGTGGAAACCTGTAATGGACCCAAATTGACTACTTCGAGAGAGTCACTCTCCAGAGATATGAGAAGAAGAGAGAATGATAGTTGAGAGAGGAGGAAGAATTCTGTTACTGAATGTACTTTCGGTTGAGAGCGTTTCCCTCCAACCATCTTTATTTACACTGAGTATTCATATGAAACGACAATGTTTAACAACATCCCTTACACTTTTAGTAAGTAAGAAACAACTGTGTTACAATTAATAACAAGGAAAAGTACTAAACGACAACGTTCTACTAAAGAAACAACTAACTAATTCTATATAATACGACATCGTTCCAAGTCTGTTCTTCGAATATAACTAACAACTATCACCTTCCCTTTCAAGCATTAACCACCTTCCTTTTCTGTCTTCAAACACACAGAACCACCTCCATCAACCAGCACGTTGCCCACTGCCATATCCCTTCCACTCCAGCATCTTCTCAGCCCATAACACACCCTCCCCCTTTAAAGCACCTTGCCCACAAGGTGGAGAAATTGTTGCCGAAGCTTCCAATAAAGTTCCCATGTCGAGTCTTCCACTCCAGCACCTTCCCATTGGATCAAGAATTCTACCATAGCTCTGTTGTCCCTCTTAATACTCCTACGCTCCAAAATTTTCTCAGGTTGAGGCCTTAACTCTCCTTGCAAGTCAACTAGGGGTAGGGAAGAGAAAGGTGTGAGCTGGTCCCCAATCTTTTTCTTCAAGACAGAAACATGAAAAACAGGATGCAAGAGTGAATCTGAGGGCAAACACAATCGATATGCCACTTTGCCAATTCTGTGAGTAATCTGAAATTGCCCAAAATATCGAAGTGAAAGCTTAAGATTCCTTCTAACTGCCACAGATTGCTACCTATAGGGTTGAAGTTTAAGATAAACCCAATCCCCCAATGAGAACTCTCTGTCAGTCCTGTGCTTGTCATAATAATACTTCATTCTATCTTGAGCAAGAGATAAATTGGACTTGAAGCCTAATTGGACGAGTCTCATAAACAACTTCGACGGGAGTCATCTTTGTGAAAGTATGAAAGGTGGAATTTACGAATTATACCACCACTCAACCAATGAAAGCCAATCCACCCATAACTTTGGTTTATCACCAGAAAAATATCTCAGAAAGTGTTCAAGGCACTTGCTTATAGCGTCTGTTTGGCCATCACTTTGAGGTTGATATGCTGAAGAGTAAGAAAGATTAACCCCTTGCAACCTGAAAAGTTCTTTCCAAAATGAACTGGTAAATGTTGAGCCACGATCAGAAACAATGGTTTTAGGTAAACCATGCAATTTAAAAACATTGTTGAAGAATAGTGAAGCCACCTGAGCAGCTGTGAATGGATGTTTCAAGGACATAAAATGAGCATATTTTGACAACCTGTCCACTACAACCATAATAACAGAATACCCCTTAGAAATGGGCAAACCCTCAACAAAATCCATTGAGATCAGTCCATATTTGCTCAAGAATAGGTAAGGGCTGTAAAAAACAAGTTGGGAGGACATTTTGAATCTTATTTCTTTGGCAAGTTTCACATTCACGAATAAACTTCTTGGCATCATGCTTGAGACCAGGCCAATAAAAATCCACTCTAGCTCTGTGCAAACATTTGTGAAAACAAGAATGACCAGCAACAAGACTAGAGTGTGAGTAATTCAAAATCTGTTGCTTCAATGGCAGAGAGTCAGACACAGATTCTGTCCTTCTTAAACAAAATGCCATGTCTTAGTTTAAATGAAGAATTAGAAGTAGGATCAAATTGCAATGCAGTAATTAGTTTGTGCACATCCTGATCTGAATCATAAGCTGCTTTTAATTCTGAGAGCCATGTTGGTGTAGGAAATGATAAGGCTGCCAATTCTCCAAGTTCATCAACTTAATCTTTACGAGACAAGGCATCAGCCACCTTCTCCTCCACACCCTTCTTATACTCAATAGTAAACTCATAGCCAAGGAGTTTGGAAAGCCATCTTTGCTAAGCAACAGTGTCAATCTTCTGCTCAAGCAAATATTTAAGGATATGGTGATCAGTTTTGACCACAAAAACACTTCCCAAAATATATGGCCTCCCCTTTTTTTTTTTTTTTTATAAGTAGATATGGCCTCCACTTCGTAACAGCTAGCACTAAGGCTAGAAACTCTTTTTCATAAGTGGAAAGAGTTAAATTTTTTCCTTTCAAAGCTTGACTGAAAAAGGCTAAGGCTTCGTTTGGAACCAAAAATCCTCTCAACTCATCTCAACTCATCATTACAACTTTTTCAAATCCCAATACAAAATATAATAAACAATTCAACTTTTTCAAATCCCAAAATAATAATAATAATAAAAAATAATATTCTAACAATATTTTATTATCTCAACTCAACTCAACTCACTTCAACATCCAAACGCAACTTAAGGGCCTTTGGTCTTGCATCAAAACTGCTCCTATACCAGTTGCACAAGCATCTTATTCAATGACAAATGCTTTGGTGAAGTTAGCCAATGCAAGAATAGGAGGGCTAGTGACAGCAACTTTCAAGTCATTAAAAGACTTAGTAGCAGAATCTGTCCAAGCAAAAGCATCTTTTTAGCAGAATTTGTCAAAGGGGCAGCAATCTGACCATAGCCCCTAATGAATTTTCTATAGTAACCTATCAAGCCTAAAAAACCCCTTGATGACTTTAGGTTTTTAGGTATTGGCCAAGTAACCATAGACTCCAACTTTTTAGGGGCTGCCCTCACTCCTTCCTTTGAAATCAAATGGCCCAAATATTCTATTTCTTGGCATGCAAACTTACACTTCGACTGTTTAGCATAAAGTTATGCTGTAAAGTTTGCAAAACAGTAGAGAGATGATCTAAATGAGATGATATGTCTCTGCTGTAAACTAGTATGTTATCAAAGAAAACAATGACAAACTGTCTAAGGAATGGCCTGAAAACTTCATTCATGAGGCCTTGAAATGTTGAAGGGGCATTAGTGAGGCCAAAAGGCATTACAAGAAATTCATAATGCCCCTCATGAGTTCTAAATGCAATCTTATGGACATCCTCATCCCTCATGCGTATCTGATGATAACCTGCCCTAAGATCCAATTTAGAAAATTGTAGAACCTGAAAGTTCATCCAAGAGCTCATCCACAACAGGAATGGGGTATTTGTCTTTAATAGTGGCTTCATTTAAGGCCCTATAATCAATGCACATTCTTCATATGCCATCAGACTTCCTGACTAGCAAAACAGGAGAGGAGAAAGGTGACTGACTTGGCCTAATAACTCCAGAATTTAAGAGCTCCTTAACAATTTTTTCAATTTCTGTTTCTGATAAAATGGATATATCTATAGGGCCTAACACTAATAGCAGAAGTTTCCTGTTTCAAATTAATCTTGTGATCATGAGACCTATTGGGTGGCAATCTAGTAGGTTCATTAAAAACTTCCTTATACTGCTGTAAAAGCTGATGCACTTGTTCATCCTGTAATGATGAAGGTTCAATGGAGCTACAAGCAACTATCTGCAGAAAAATTCCCTTGCTACCACAACCAAAAGTCTCAAAAGACTCATCATCATCAATAAGATTTGACTGAGATATTGTCAAACCTTTTAAGGAAACTTTCTGACCATCACACTGAAACTGCATACTCATATTGACAAAGTCCCAGAGAATAGGACTCAATGCGGATAACCATTGTATGCCAAGAACTACATCACATGCTTCAAAAGGAAGAGTAAAAAAATCAACTGTGAATGGTATGCCTTGAATTGACAAAGGCACAGCCATACATTTCCCAGTACCATCAACGAGCTGACCATTAGCCACCTTAACACTAATAGCCTAGCCAAGTTGCACATGTAACTTACATCGAGCAACAACTACAATGTCCACAAAATTATGTTTACTGCTAGTGTCAATTAAAATTACCAACTTCTTTATGCCAATATAAGCAATAAGTCTCATGGTCTTAGGTCCTCCTCCACCTAACATAGACTGTAATGAAATAGAAGCCATCTTAGCTTCAACTTCCACAAGTTCAACAACCACCTCACGAGTAACATCAATATTCTCTTCACCACTTGACTCACCAAATTCCATTCCTTCTAATAAGAATAGTTTTGGCCTTGCACATTTATGACCTGGTTGCCATTTAGCATCACAGAAATAACAAAGGCCTTTTTTACGCCTTTCCACCATTTGAGACTCAGAAACCTTATGATAAGGAAGCCTAGCTAAAGGTGAAACTCTCGGTGCTCCTAAAATTGAAGGAGTTTGTCTAGGCTTTAACAGACTCGACTCTGGACTAAACTTACTCGAATCAGTAAGTGAATTTCTCCAAGGTTTCCTTATACTCACCACATATTGTTCTTGAATTTTGTCTAAGCCAAAAGCATCATTCAAAGATGAAGGAGTCAGCATCCTCACAGGTAATCTAATCTCATCACGTAAGCCACTCAAAAAACAGCTCAACTTGTTTTTCTCTGACAAGCCTTTAATACGATTGGAAAGAATCTCAAATTCAGCTTTGTAGTCATTAACTGTACTAACCTGCTCGAGTCTAGTAAGTGACTCCATAGGATCATCGTATGGAGTAGATCCAAAGCGGATCTGATCAGATTTGATGAAGTCCTCCCAAGAAAGAAAGGTTCTTGCCTCATTGGCATCTTGGAACCAGACCAGAGCTTCATCATCGATGTGGAAAGAAGCAATGAAAATACGTTGGCCAGGAGGGACCTGGTGATACAAAAAGTACTAATTTGTACGATAAATCCATGGTGATGGATTACCACGACGAAACCTAGGAAAATCTAGTTGAATTCCTCTTACAAAACCTCTGTCCACAAGTTCACTGTGGCAAATTTCCCCTGTGTCATCCTCCATATCTTCATTTCTGTGCAACGTTTGTTGATTTTGATTATCTCGATGTATATTACTAGGATCCTCAGAATCTTGACAAGAAATCTTTGAGATTTGTTGTAAAACCTCCTGAAACTTTTTATCTTGTGCTTCTCTTTCCAATCGTGCAACCTCTTGCTGTGTCAACAATAAACAAATCGCATCTTCAATTTGTTTTTGTTGTCGTTCCTGTTGCTGCCACAAGTGATTCATTGAATCAACTATTTGAGCATATGAACGCGTTCCTTCTGCCATGGCCGATACTAACTGTAATGGACCCAAACTGACTACTTCGAGAGAGTCACTCTCCAAAGATACGAGAAGAAGAGAAAATGATAGTTGAGAGAAGAGGAAGAATTCTGTTACTAAATGTACTTTGGGTTGAGAGCTTTTCCCTCCAACCATCTTTATTTATACTGAGTATTCATATGAAACGACAATGTTTAATAACATCCCTTACACTTTTAGTAAGTAAGAAACGACTGTGTTACAAGTAATAAGGAAAAGTACTAAACGACAACGTTCTACTAAAGAAACAACTAACTAATTCTATATAATACGACATCATTCCAAGTCTGTTCTTCGAATATAACTAACAACTATCACCTTCCCTTTCCAGCATTAACGACCTTCCTTTTCTGTCTTCAAACACAGAACCACCTCCATCAACCAGCACCTTGCCCACTGCCATATCCCCTTCACAGACTACAACCCTTCCACTCCAGCATCTTCTCAGCCCATAACAAAACCTCATTACAAAGAAAAGAACCATGAAATGGACAAAACCAAAATGCTGTGAATCAAGAAAAGGAACAAGTTTGGTATATAGTATTACTGCTTGTAAGATCATTTATCAGCTTTCATAGCATAGGAAATCATTTTTCTAACATGTCCATCATATGGAAAGTGTGAAGAGTGTAATTGTGTCTTACATCATTTCATTCCAAACTGTAAAATGTACCTGATGTGGATTTCGGTCAATGATAGACTGCTCCTTGAACTTTAGCTTGCAGGAGTAGTTGCCACTGCCCTTAATGCGCATGGTTCCATAATGGTCACAATAGATTTTACCAAGTATGATATTATATATAGAAGTTGTAACCTTGCTCCACTGGAACGTCTCACCATCCTCAAACTGGAGAGTAAGGACACCTACAGGATCAAGCTGAATAGAACGCCCCCAAAACTTGCCCTTGAGATTGGAATCAGCCCAGAATTTCCATCCTTTTCCTTCACAGTGACAAGCAACAATCATTGGGTGGTGACTCACCTGAGTAGTAGCTGCTTATTAGACAACAATTATCACTTTTAACACAGAGCCTCCACCCCAAAACTCAAAGTTCAATGAGTTGGAATGACAAGGCAAGACATGATTTCACAGAGAGCAAAACTTTGAAGAAAAAACATGCTTAACTAGAAGGGAGAAATATTACTTTCTCAGAGAAAAAACGAAGCCCTTTATCTGGGTAGTCAGCCTCATATGTCTCCCCAAGGAGAGGATTGAAAGGTTTGCACTGCCGACCTTCCGTTGATGAATAGCCAGATACAGCAAAAGCTGCAATTTTTAAAATTCTCAACAACTCATTCCCCTGCACCCCATTAAATCCAAACTTTTAATTCTCAATTCTCATACATATGTCAACCCAGTCTTCACATAAGGAGCACAAGAACAAGTACAAAACCATTGAGTAAACACTAAAGATTAATTCCAGAGCACAATTTTAAACCAATAGAATGAAGCATGAAGAAAAAAAGGTTTTCTGACTACATTTACAGATGGTTAAATCTCAACCCGTTCCTCTCTTATTTCCTTAGCACAGCATTCTTCATTGAACCAAATTTTCTTGAAAAAACCAAACCAAGTTATGAGTTCTAAAAACGGTCACTTAAATCGCGGCTTACAGCTGGTGAGGGATTTTTTTTTTGGGGGGGGTGGAAGGGGGGGGCACAGTCAACTACATTTGAATGTGCTGGTCCCTCTGCTACATTGTAACATGCATTCCACTTGAAATGTTCTCTGTATCTTCTCTTCAAAACTATAACAAAGGGTGAATAGTGATTATGACCCTAATCCGAGAACTAGCATAAAAAAACAGAACTCCTCAACAACCCTACCCTCCCGGAAAAAAAAAAAAAAAAAAAAAAACTGCATATTGAAAATTTTATGGGGCTTATAAATGGACACTAGATTCCAAAGTCTTTCTTCATTTATAAGTAATAATCATTTCATCAGATGCCAAACTCATTATAAAAATAAAACTAAGGTCGGCATCTCAACTACCTGGAATACAAATGTAACTAGGACATCAGGCGTTAAATCTGCTTTGTGACTAAAGAAAGCACAGGTGAGAACCTGACCTGCTTTCCCCATTCCAGTGCTTGATCAACCAAATACGAATACTCCAAATCTTCAAAGCACTTTTGCAAAGAAGACAGTGGCTCATTAAAATAAACAGGAAGACAAACTCCAGAGAGGTCCTTTCCAATATTGTCCTTAATAATTGACCACAAGCCAACAGGCTTCTCTTTCTCCTTGGGTTCTGGCAAACTTTCCCTTCTTTTGACATAAGGATATTCAACTAGCCTGATCTCTTTCTCAATTCCATGTAAGCGATCGGAAGAAAAAGAATCTCTACCGTATATAAAAGCATTTCCCAGAGCTTCCCTACTCCTATATGAAGCACTTCTTAAAGCATCAGCAGATAAAAAATCATTTGTATCGAAATACGTTCCATCATCTTCATCTGTTTCAACATCTACTCCATCGTTACTCTCATTATCAGCACATGAGTCAGTTGCACTACCCTCTGACATGACAGAATAGAAATCTGCAAGCAAGAGGAAAAGAAAATGAGTGGCTTGGTAAAATCTGGCTGTGCACACCTCATGCGCCTATTCATGTATATATATGTTGTATATTACTATGCATACAGAAAACTAGGGGGACAGAAACTTTTCGAGCAACCTCACTGAGTTCCTGAAAATTTTAATATGAAAGACTGGTCTGTCAGGCTAAGGATATATAAGTATCACCACAAAAAAATAAAACTCCAAGCATGCAATGTAATGTTTTAATGCAAGAACAGCAGTTACCTGAAATGTAACCTAGCCGTTGAAATCTTTTATTGAGGAAATCAAAACATATCTTGTTTCAATATTATAGTAAGTGTAAATAAGGATAGATTTCAAAGATATAAGAATGTGGTGCATTAACTAGACATGTTGTCCATGTAATAGCCAGGATGTTCATATATTCATAGTGAACCCAAAGAATATACCTCTTGATAAACATTTTGTTTACAAGGTCAGTTCAACATTAAGGAAAATGAAATTAACGAAGCAATACTACAGTCTACAACAGAAAGCATAACTAACCACTAAATCTTCTATTCCCTTGCAAACAACATGACTCGCGTTCCTTTGTTTCATCCACTACAGTAGTTTCCAGCTCTATTTTATCAGTCTGCAAAACAAATTTTAGAAGGGAGAAATTATTCCTCAAACTAAGTACCTTATAACAAAATATTCACACAGAAACTTGACCAACAGGGGGATGTTTCTTTACCCTAGTGTATAGCCCTACCATCTTGTAAGACAATTATCAACAGATGCCATTCAGCCCAAGCCCCAACAGGACAGCATAGCTCTATCTCACAGACCCATATTGCAGGTAAGGAAGTCAAACTAACACCCCGTCATAATATACGCCATGACACTCTGCTCTCACTGCCCTACCTTCTATTAAGACATCTACCAACAGATTCTACAGCTATTTGGTCACCACCATCTAACAAACTTGCATATACTGAGCATGGCTGTGGTTAAAAAGAAAAAACAGCAAGTAAATAAAGTGGAGAAAGCTAAAAAGGTTTTGAAGTTCTGCATCAACTATCTTGTATTTACATCAAATTCCAAAACCTGCTTCAGTGTGAGTTGCACACAATCCACCAAAATCTCTTAGATGCAACATCTTAAGCCCAAAAAACAAAAAGATAGAACACCATGACAAGCTGTCCAACTCAATTCCCAGAAGTATTGCACGATTGTAATCCCGACATTTTAAAGCTTCTTTTAGCACAGAATAATGAACCAGGATGGAGAAATGGAAGAAAAAAAGAATACCTCCAGTTGTCTCAATGAGTCTAGCAACATAACATGTTTATATTGAAGAGCCTTCAGTTGGTTTTGCAACTCAGAGAGTTCTAAGAGCATGATTGATTCACAATCTTTGATGACGGCCTCACCAATGCCTTCCTGCAATAATCGTATTCGGAGCTTCTCTGTTGAAACAACTATATCTTCAGTAGATGCAAAATCATTGCTAGCCAACGTTCTAGGGAATAGATCTTTAGCAGCCAGCAGTGCCTCAATCCATGCAGATCTGTCCTCCTTAGATACAGAGCGCAGGTGAAGAGTTTTTGTTCCGGTAAATATGGAAAGCCTTTTATCGTCTGATTTGCTAGCACGGATTGAAGAAACCTGTAAAGAAACTTAAAGAATCTCAGCAACCACTAGAACAAAAGGAAAATATGGAAGACTGAGGTCACAAGCACGAAAACTGCAAAGCAAAAGTGAGGAAATACGAAAAGCAGTTGTTTCATGAGGATAAGCTAACTATGCACAAGTTGTTTTAGGGTGATAAGTAAACAATATTTATGAAAAGGGTAAATTTATTTTGGACAAGTTACCATCCAAAACTGGTATGAGAATTGCATCAGCAGCATGAGGGAGGATCAAGAACCAACAACTATCTTTTGGTTATTGGAGACCGATTGTAGGTTTTGATGGAATTCCTGTGATACCCCATATGATAAGGATGAGGGTAGGTGGTGTATGGGATCCCACATTGCTTGGGAAGGAGAAGTTCTTGCTCTTTAAAATATTCCAATGGAGCTCCATTTGTATCATTGACTAGTCCTTTTGGAGTATAGGCCATGTGGTTTAGGTCTTCCATTGGAGCATTACAATTCTAGACACTCGTAAAGTTAAGGCTGCAACAACTTAAACAAAGCAAGAGTTCATTGGAGATGTGGGTAAGAACATCCAACTTTAATTTTCAACAGCAGGTTGGGAGAATACATGGTTAAGAATCTACTTCTCTTTGGTACACTAAGCACTTACACAAACGAGAACAACATGAGTGAGCCTATATGCATGAAGAGAGATCTGATCTCTTAGGAGTTCCTTGGAGATGATACCATAATCTCCCAAACTCACATACATCATATATATTGTGATACCCCATTTTCATAAGTGATAAAGGTGGTGTATGGGATCCCACATTGCTTGGGAATAAGAAGTTATTGCTCTTTATAAAGTTCCAATAGGGCTCTAATTGTATTATTAACTAGTCCTTTTGGAGTAAAGGTAATATGACTTGGGCCTTCCATTGAGCCATTACAAATAGTATTAAAGCCTATCCCAACCAGAAATGTAGGACTTAAGCCGTGCCATCTACGACAAACTAACCAGATGAGGACGTTGGAAATATAAGGGAGGGATATTGTGATACCCCATTCTGATAAGGATGAGTGGTGCATGGGGATCCCACATTGTTTGGGAATGAAAAGTTATTGCTCTTTATAATGTTCCAATGAAACTACAATTGTATCATTGGCTAGTCCTTTTCGAATATAGACTATGTGGTTTGTGCCTTTTTTTTTTTCCCTTTTTACTTGGTAAATAATTTTTTATTGATCAAAAGGAGAGTACACAAGAGCCCAAGTATGTGGGACATATACAAAAGCAACACCTAAGCGGACTAGTTTAGTGATACAAGAAATTCATGAAAAGTCATGTCTTGAAAGTTTATTACAATCGATCAATGAAGTATTAGAGAATAAGTTTCTAAGAGCCCAAGAGCAACGCCAAGTGGCTTGGGCCTTTCATTAAGATGTTACATATATTTAACCAATGGTCATAATTGAAGTTCACAAAATGTAACATACAAGTCCAAAATTAGGGCTTATAATTATTACTTTTATAATCACTATTATTATTATTATTATTATTATTATTATTATTAGTATTATTAGTATTTTTATCACTTTTAAGATATGTTTTGAAATAGTAATTTGATTTGAAAAGGATTCCTCCACTCGGTAGACTGTACACCCCTTTTATCTCTATTCTCTAATTTGAATAGTTTCCTAATTGGAAACCAACTCTCACCTCAAAAACCCACCCATAAATCCTCTCTTTTTCCTAAGGCTTTTACCTCCATCAAACCAGTAGCTCCCTTGCAGCCCAAACCTTCCCATTAGCCACTGCCCATACTCACAACCAAACACATTCTCACAGCAAGCCCCACGTCGAAAACAAAAGCCACCATAGCATCCATACCAAACCGCCACCTCACCAGGAACTACCACAGAAGAAGACACCACCGGTAAGTCTTCCCTCCACTCACGACGTGCATCGACCCCTTAAACCCCCTTGTTGTTCTCTCTCTCTCTCTCTCCACAATAATAATAAAAAGGCCCTGTGTTTTGCCCAACCACTGTCGACCACTGCAGATGATGTCAGAGCACCACCAGACTGCACAGACACTGCCGACCCAGCCACCTGAACTCAATCACGCATCCCTCCTCCCTCAATAAGCCACGTTGACCCCTCCCTCCCTCCCTCCCTCCCTCTACCTTGTCGTTTCTCGGTTTGACAGTTTCTCTCTCTAAGCTCTCTCTCTCTCTCTCTCTCTCTGTATCACACCACCATATTCAAAGGGATCCTCCAGTTGCGCCGCCGTGACTCCCAACCAACCACCAAGACCCATCGTCACAGTTGGTTCTTCTCTCTCTTGATGAGTATCGCATGGCTTCTCCCTCCCAAGCCTCTGTGCTTCTCTTCTTTTGTTTCTTTTGTTTCAGACTTTCCCAAAAAGCCCATGCATTATTATGGGTTTTACACAAATACCCTTCAACCCACTTCCCATAGCCTTTCCGTAAAATGCCTCTTGAAGGAACCTTGTTCATTTACGTGGGCTAAGCTTGGTTTTAAATGGGACTTGTGTTTTACAATTAGTTTGGGCTAGGTTGCATTTTTTTACAGGAACTATTCTAGTGATTTTAAGTGGGCTATTTTCCTTAATTGGGGTTGGGCTGGAATTTAAGTCAGGCCAAAGTTTTACTTAAATAAATATATTAGTCATAGACTTATTTTTATCAGAAAATATTTAAGGGATTTAAAGTATATTTTAAAGTATACAATTGGGCCTATTACTTTAGTTAATAGTCCCATTAGTCTGATTTTTAATAAAATTATTATATTATACTTTAAATAGAGAATCAAGCAATATTTTATGAGTATTAAATAATATTACTATCTATTAATCTTAGTATAACTGAATATGTATTAAATTATCTCTTTTTTTTTATATATAAGTATGTATTAAATTATCTCTATGGCATGATTCTAAGTAATTAGCATGTTACGACACGTTTTTCTAGAAACGTTAGTGACAATTAGTGCCTCATATAGGTCACAAGCTACAACGTGAGATTGTGGAAGCAACGCTAAGAGGTAAGTAGCATGATCATAATTATATGTGTGCTGTGATTATCATGATTGTGCATGAAAAATGTGATGTTTACCTACACTACGCTACGAGCTAGGTCAAGGTTAGGCCCCTTTTCACGAACCTCTTATGAATTATGATGACATGCTTGTAAAGCAGCCAATGTATGTTATGCTGATATGGATTGTTGTTAGATGGATAAGATGTTATGAATATCACATGTATGCCATGTAATGTTCATGTAATATTTAGATGATGTTATGCCATGTAATGGTCATGTGATGTTGAGCAAGACTCGTGTTAATATGCCATGTTCAATGTTATGCCATGCACAAGAGTATGTATGCCATTTAATTTCATGAAGTCAAAAATGTTCAGATGTATTATGAAAGTTAATAAGAAAACACATGAATGACAAGCAAGCTTTAAGATTGGCCTTAAGTTATGGGTGGATGTGCAAGCTACAGACTCAAGCGTGGTTCACTATATGATATGAGGTGACACGGACTCAAGTGTGTTTCATCAGCACAAGTTATGATATGTTAAGCGGTGCCACGGACTCAAGTGTGGTTCACCATATGATATGGGGTGACACAGACTCAAGCGTGTTTCACCACAGGTTATGATATGTTAGCAGTGCCACGGACTCAAGTGTGGTTCATCACATATTAAGTGATAACACGGACTCAAGCATATTTCACTACATGTTATGATAAGTTAAACGATGCCACGGACCCAAGCGTGATTTACCCTATGTTATGATATGTTATATACGGTCAACGACAATTGGAACGATACAAACACGTAATGATTGCCACTAAATAAGTGAAGGACAAGATGAACAAGTCATGTATGATTGTTAGGAAATGCATGGAGTCAGTCATTCATGCATCCACGTTACATGTATTGCCATGATTATGTATGATTCCGCTTATGTTACAAATGAATAATATATTTCTTATGTGAAGGTGTGACGATATATGTAAGTTTTCAAAATTAAGCCTAACATTAAACTACGTTGAGTTTACAGTATGATATGCTATTACTAAGTCTTCAACTCATTTGTTTGTTTCTCTGTTTTTATGTTTTAATGTCCCAGTGATGATTTTGTGGATACTGAGAAGGAGTGCCAGGAATAGAATAAATTTCCAAAGACTTAGTGTATGATTTATGATTTGGGTATTTAAGCAGTGTTGGTCTCACATAGAACTAGCTTATGTCATTTTTATTATGTTTTCAGCTTTATGTTATCAAAGACTGTTGTGTTAGGCAAGTTTTATGATCCAATAGATGAGGTATTTTATGAGACTGAATCTCTTTACGGGGCATTATGTTATGAATGTATGTAACATTCCAGACCTGCGGGAATGGGTGTTTTACACATAAGCAACTTCATAATCAATTTGCAAGTAGAAATTGTTCTACTTTATAGAACATAGAGATCCCCCCCCCGGTGCGGGTTTATCACATTCCATAAAGTCGAATTAGAGTATGCAGCAACCAGAAGGTTGAATATGGAAAAGCAACTTTAGTCACATGCACATGTGGACTTCTGGTTACTAGAGATTGCTATCTATAGGGATTGCTCTTTTCATAACACCACCCCCCCCCCCCGGTCTCTTTAGTAAGAGTTGCTCCCAAATTTCATTACTTTTCTTTTCAGAACTTTCTTGATTGCTTAGTGCGTCTAGAATATATGGAATTTAAATTTATTCATCTCCAATACCTTTAAACTAAATTATTCATCAACCTATGTCCAACTCTAAAAACTGCCTGAAAACTGAGGAAAACTAACCGGAGACTCTTCCAATTTTAATTTACTTTTACTTTCTTTTCCCCTAGGCAATGGCAAGTACTACAAGACGTAAGAAAAAAAGGACACCCAAATAAGTATTACTTTTCTTGTACTTAAGATAACATCAACATCTTATGGTAAACAGAAATCTCACATTTAAACTAAACTGATAAATCAAATAACCAGAAACCCATCAAATCGAATCAGAAAATAAATGAAATTAAATGTGCATTTTGTATTGGATCAAACTAAAGGCAAGAACCTTCAAATGAACTTCGCCAAAAGGCTTGCACTGCTTGGTCGACACGCCGAGCCGATTGCTACTCCAATTAGCCTTCCTCATATACCTCAGAGAGTCCTCGCCGATCACTCTACCACCTTGCTCTCTCGCAGGGCTCATCAGAATCTTGTCGGGGCCGTGAATCTTGTAGTACGAGAGCACACCGTCTTCGAGCACGAACCACCTCGACTTCCACCCCCTGCCGTAGTTCACCCACTTGTACAGAATCCCGGCAACACTGCCACCAAAGCCCCCATACACTTTCGAATCGCTGGATTCGACGACGGCATCTTCGACATCCTGGTTCGCGACCGAAACTTTGTCAGAATCGATACCGGTCGACGATACCCGAGCCGAGAGACCCGGTTTGTGATAGTTCACGGATTTTATCGACGCATCAAGCCCCAAGTGGCACTGACCGGGGGATTTGGCTACGGCCGGGTTGGCCCGATCCCGATCGATCGAAACCGGAGCAATGCAGCACAGTGGATTCATGTCGAGCACTCGAGAACATTCAGAGAGACCCACAACATGCCATCGTCAATCACGGAGTTACAAAAACAAGTAGGGATCAACTGCAAAAGCGGGTCCTAGAAATGAAAAGCTCCGATTTGAGGTGGTTCGAGCAATGCAGGACCCGATCGGAACCGAAAGGGGACTGAGAAACGAAACGTTTGGGCGATGACATAAAGATCAAGACGAGGAGTTACAAAACGGAGCCTGAAATCAGAGAGAGAGAGAGAGAGAGAGGGAGAGAGGAAGGAAGCGTGGATGGGTGTTAACAAAAGAAGTGGGAAGTCTGAGAGTAGAGTAGGGTGCACAAATGCATTTAAGGCAATGGCCTTGAGTCAGTAAATTCGGTAGCCAGCTGAGTGCACTGCAACGTCCGTGGCTTCCTCGCCTCCCACCTCCAAGCCTACTCCAATTAATTGTTAAAATTAGGAACAGTCAAGATATATATGGTTTGTTTTTTATTTTTATAAAGGGGTCTGTGGTGACCAAGCTTGACTAGATATTTTTGTAAATTATTTAATTGTCATAGTTGTTCAAAGGTTTTAGAATTTCTACTTTGAATGAGAGGCTTAGATTTTTGGATTGAGCAACTTAAGCCTAAGTGAAGATAACCCTAGAAAAGTGTGACATCCAGGATTTTTGCTAAAATTCTATACGTAATTTTTGTAGATATTATTTATCTTTATTTATTTATTTGGGTTATTGGCTAAGTATTAGAAGAATTCTTTAAGCCACTTTCTATTTTTGTTGAATTGGATCTTGAAGTTCTAAGTTAAAAAGCCTATAAGAGAAAAAATAGAAGAAAAGGCCCATAGGAGTTTAGCCTATTAAGGACTTTGGCTTTGGAAGGCTCAAGTTTACCCTCTAGGCAAGGAGATGGCGCCACTTGGCTTCAAGAAGGAGTTTTTGGTCATTTTAAGAAAATTTTGCAAAGAAGCAAGGATGACACTTGTTAAGCATGCATTGGATTTCTAAAAGAAAAAGTGGAAGAAGTAAGGGAGGATTCGATTTCTAGAAAAGTTGGCCAAGTATCATTGATGAGTATATGAAAGTGCACTCTAAATACTTTATTATTGGACTAAAATACTAAAATATTAATTAAAATTATAAGAATTCATGTGTATTCTTGAATTGAGTTTCTATTTACTTTGGGATACTCCTAAGCAAATTTTTATGTTTAATTTCAGGGTCTATAAAAGAGCAAGTCAAAGCCCAGTCAAATTCAAAGGACTTTCAAGTGGACAAGACGTTGGAACAACCTAAGAATTTTTAACGAGTGTAGGACTCTTCAAATAAGGATAATGATGGGTTTGAGAGTAATTCAGATCAAGAGAAAAAATCGTAGTCCAAAATGCTGGTTCTCCTTTTATTGTTTCTTGGATAATTATTCTAATTATTATCAAATTGAAATTGCATTAGAAGACCAAGATAAAACTACTTTCTCTTATCATTTTGGTACTTATGCTTTTCGTAGAATGTCATTTAGATTGTGTAATGCACCTGCTACTTTTCAATGTTGCATGATGAGCATTTTTAGTAACATGGTTGAAAGTTGCATGTAAGTTTTTATGGATGACTTGATTGTTTTTTTATCTTCTTTTGATGCATGCTTATTGAATTTAGAGAGAGTGTTGACTCGTTGTGAGAATAAATGTGTTATCTCGATTTGGTACACCACGTGCTATCATTAGTGACCGGGGTACACATTTTTGCAACTGTTCTTTTGAGGCTTTGATGAAAAAATACGAGGTAGTACATAAGATCTCTACTGCCTACCACCCCCAGACAAGTGCGCATGTAAAACTTGCAAACAGGGAAATTAAGCAAATTTTAGAAAAAATGGTCAACCCGGATCGTAAAAATTGGTCTTTGAGACTAATTGATGCGCTTTGGGCCTATCATACAGCTTTCAAAACTCCCTTAGGTATGTCACCTTATAAGCTTATTTTTGGAAAGCCTTGTCACTTACCTGTGGAGTTCGAGCATTGAGCTTATTGGGCCATCAAGCATTTCAATTTTGGCATGGGAGAAGCAGGTAATATTAGAAAATCTCAGTTGATCGAGTAAGAGGAGTTGAGAAATGATGTTTATGAGAACTCTAGAATCTATAAGGCTAAAATGAAAGCGTTTTATGATAAAAAAATATTTTGAGAAAAACACTTCGGTCTAGGTGGACCGGCCCTTTTATAGTGAATAATGTTTTTGCAAATGAGGCGATAAAAATAGCGGATCCTAAAGATGGTCGGATATTTAAAGTAAATGGTCAACGCTTTAAAGTATTAATTGATAGGCAAGTTCTGGAAGTGGAAGACATTCCACTTGTGGATCTGGTCTATCAACCTTGATCACACTACACATGCATGTTTTTCTATATTTGTTTAGATTTATTTTTGTTTTCTCTTATTTTCTTTCTTTTCCTTCTTGTTTGCTTTTGTTTTCTTTGTTTTTGTTTGCAGGTTAGTTTCATTTTGTCATTTCAGGTTACAATCTTTGGTGCTTAGTGAGCTACCTACGTCACTCATCAGGTGTATCTACCATTTTTAGTTACTCTCCATTCAAATTTGATTCTTAAACATTGAGGACAATATTTCATTTAAGTTGGGGGGTGGTGGTACAAATTCAGTACTTAAAATGCTTGTTGGAACTCTGTAGCATATTTTCATGTGTCAAATTGTTTTAATATGCATCACACGTGCATTCTTTTCACATGTGTATTCATTCTCATTCATCACCATCTTAATGAATTCAACAAATCCATATTGATCATTATGCTTTGAGGTACTCACAGAATTTCTAATGCACTCATCCAAGTTTTGTGGTAAGATGGTGGTTTGACACATGTATTTAGAAAACTCTTTTGATTAAGTCTTTATTTGTAAGTTTTAGAGATGATTGAGAGCCAACAAATGTTGAAAATTGTGATAAGCGTTCATTGATTTTTTTGAATTGGGCACTTCTTTTGAGAATATCATTGTATGGTTTGTAGTATGATGGTGAATATACTTAGGATATGATGAAAGTCAATTTAGGATTAACGTTTGAGCCTTTCAAGCCAACCATTTGAATTATAGATCCTCAGTAGCCAACTTTGAGCCAGTAAATACATATAGTCTTTTTTCTTCATATATCTACATTATACATACCTTTCCACATTGGAGTATACTCTATACACTGATTTTCCTTACCCTTGTTAGTTCCAAGTGTGCACTAGATGTGGAATTCTTATTTTTTGCATAGAATAAAAAAGAGAGAGAGAAAAGGGAAGAACATGAGTTATAAGGTGTTCAAGTGAGTGAGTTTCAAAGGCAAAAATACCAAGGTTGGGTAGAAATAACAAAATATCAGGGTGACATAATTGTTCACCGAATTATAAAAAAATTGAAAAAAAAAAGAAACAAAAGAACAAGAGGCATTATTCGATGATTTGAAAGGTTGAAGAGTATATCAAGTGAGAAATGTGGTTTATTGAGATGTTTAATAAGATTTCTTAGGTATGTACTTGAAAGTTTTTGAATCATTTTCCCTTTCTTGTCATATAGCCTAACTTAAGCCATATTACAACCTTTTGTTTTGATCATTGTAATCATGAGGAAGCCTGGGGAAAGAATGGTTGAATTCTCATTTGTTAGTGTCTCTATCATAAAATCAATGTTTGCTTGTTGTTTATTCATAATTACCTAAATCTCTATGTGATTGTGTGTACACCACTTCTTAGCTCCATAGAGAGAGCCCTTACATGAAACATTATTATACCTGTGAGTTATGTAATTGAACCTTTTGTTTGAGACATTCTTGATGTTGCATGTGTCAAGACTTGTGGTAAAATGGTTATATCTTGGAAAATACACACACACTCTGTGAATTTCCACAAGTATATTGGTCTTAATGAGTTATTGGATTTCTTAGATTGTTTTGATATGTGAATCTAGAAAATGTGAATTGATGGGCTATTTTAATATTTTCTTTAGTCTCTTTCATCTCTTTTACATATAACTTGTTAGGGACTAGCAATAAGCAAGTAGGGGGTGTGATAAGTGTACGAAAGTGCACTCTAAATACTCTATTATTGGAGTAAAATGCTAAAACATGAATAGAAATTATAAGAACTAAAGTATATTCTTGAATTGAATTTCTATTTACTTTGGGATACTCCTAGGGAGATTTTTATGTTTAATTTCAGAGTCTATAAAAGAGCAAGTCAAAGCTCAGTCAAATTCAAAGAACTTTCAAGTGGGCAAGACGTTAAAACAATTTAAGAATTTTCAACGAGTGTAGGATGATTCAAATACAGAAAATAATGGGGTTTGAGAGTAATTCGAATCAAGAGAAAAAGATGGAGTCCAAAACGCGCTAGAAGATAGTCTAGACATATTTTAGTATTTTAATCATAATTTTTCACTCACATATTGGATTGATGCGATTCTTGATGCGTTGGAAAGTTATCATAAAGGGTTAGAAATTTGTCTCTAATAGGGATTTCTAAATTAGAACTCTTGAAGTGTGTATGTGGCTACCAAGATGAGTCCTAGAATTTATATAATTTTTTATGTGGAAATCATGAAGACAATTAGGGTTTCTTTCCTACCATATATAGCATATTATTAGCACGAAATTGGATAGTTTTTAAAGAGGAGGAGACACAGTTCTTGAGAAGAGAAAAATTCTATTTTTATTATTTAGTTCTTCTATGGAGAACTAAATCTTGGGTAAAGCATAGGACGAAAATTGATTGGTGAAAATACTTTGACTATATTTTAATTCATAGATTAAGCTTTTTTTATTTAAGATTATATGATTCAATTTTCTATTTGTTTTGGATTTTATAAGTTTGTGACAATTATATTATATCTTTTTACGATTTTATTTTGTTGAGCTATATGATTATGAATTTATGATTGTGACTTAAACATGCTTTTCATGCCATTGATGTGATCTTTTGTTGCATTATTATTTGAGAACAGTATCATCTTTAAATTTGATATTTATTTTTATATATGAAAATTGTGGTTTGTAAAGAGATAATAGATTTTAGAATTAAATTTGAGAAAGCAAATGAATATAATGTCATATTTTTCAATTTGGAATTTGGTGCTATAATTCTTAATTGTGTATATAGTTTGGATTGAAAAAGTCAGAGTATTGGATCCAATTGATGGAAGTCTGAAGCTTTACTTACCTTCTTATCCGTGCCCTAATCTCATTTTTATTACGTGCTTTAGGTAGAATTTTCAGATTCTCGTCATATTGTAATTTGATCTTTTTTTTAAGCTTGCGTCTTGTTGTGTTTCTTCCGACTCCCTGTGGATCAACACCCTGAACTATACTATAATACCGCGAGTTTGGGCATAATCAGTCATGCATGCAAATGAAAGGTGAAGAGTTTTGTCTTGAGAAATGGCAAAATCTTGCTTGGGAAGAGAATGACCCACATGCCTATAAGGATTCTAGAAGAATATTGTGAAGGGCACACTTGAGGTGGATGGCAAGGGCAAAGGGAATTTGTGCATTTTGCCACCCACATTGACCAATCACACAATATCCAAGACATTGGTAGAAGGAAGATCTTCTTGGGAAGAGATAAGCTCTTCGGCCAACCCACCCATATGCCTACACCATACCACTTGGCGTTAGTTTGAAGTTCCAAGATAGATTGCATAGGGAAGTGGAACTTAGGGAAGAATCACCTAGGTTAGCACATTTGTGCCACTTGGCAAACATGCTTGAAGGTTTCTAGAAAAAGCTAAGGAGATGGAGGAGGATGTAGGGTTCGGCACACACCTAGGGCACATGCCCATTTCACCTACCCGCATGCCACATGTCTGACATGCACACCTCACATATAGATACATTGAACCGAGATGTAAAAGTGGATGAGAAAAATGAGAGGACATGGTTTCGGGAATCCCAATGGACTACACAAGCACCAAAACAATTTTTGTGAGTTCCAAGGAGTTGTGCATGCCACTCACCCTCCCAAGCACCTCCACCTCACGCCACTTGTTCTTTGTGAAGAGTTCCAAGAAGATTTTGCATGGGGAAGACAAATGTAAGATTTTCTAAGGGATTTACATTGGAACACTAAGAGACTTTCAGATCCCTAAGCCACACGCCCACCCAAGTTATTTTCTGACATTTTGCCATTTGTCATTCATGCATAAGTAGAGGAAAATGTTCTAGAAGGGAGTAGAAGAGACTATGCACAAAAATTACCATTGTACCCCTAGGGTTTTGGCCACCACATTGTCACATGTCATGTTTTGAGTTGTTGAGAAGCATAAGGAAGTGGGAGAGCCACCTAGGGAACATGCATAGGAAGAAAAAGCCTCTTGCTTAGGGAAGAGTAAGTGTTCGTTTGGTTCCTTAACTCATTTCAACTCATCATTACAACTTTTTTAAATTTCAACACAAAATATAATAAACAACTCAACTTTTTCAAATCCCAAAATAATAATAATATTAAAAAATAATATTCTATTATCTCAATTCAACTCAACTCAACTCAGTTCAATATCCAAACGCAGCCTAAGGAACATGCATGGGAAAAAGAAAAGACGCATGGGAAAAGGGTAAAGACACATGGAAAAAGGAAGAGGCGCATGGGGAATGGGAAGGATGCTTGGGGAACACGCACCCACATCCTACATGCCTTTTGCCACTTGGCAAGCATGCACAAGTCTACAAGGTTCTCAAGCCTAGGGTTAGGATTTATCAAATGGCAATTTTGCCCTAGAGATTCATTGAATCTGGACCATATGGGGGAGCATGCCCAAGGAGCCTTTTAGGATTTCGAATTTTGACAAGATATCATGTCACATGTCACTCATGCAGAGGATCTTTTGGATTTCCCAAGGAGAGACAATGGAGGGGGTTTGACACATGGCGCCCATGCAAGGATATTCTTAGATTTTCCAAGAAAGTGAAGAGGATTTCGAATTTCCATGGAGGCACGCCACTTGGCAAGATTTTTCTTTTTAAGAATACTTTTGGGTTCTCTATAGCTTAGCAAAGGCGCCACTTGTCCCACAGGCATTAGAAAAAGTGTCACTTGTCCTACATGCATCAGAAAAAGCATCACTTGTCCCACATGCATCAGAAAAGATGCCACTTGTCCTACATGCATAAGAAAATGCGCCACTTGACCCACATGTATCAGAAAAGGTGCCACTTGTCCCACATGCACCAGCTACGCCACTTGTCCAACATGGAGACCTGCCATATGCCACTTGTACTACATGCAATAGCCAAAAATCTAAGGCCATCCACTTGGCAATAAAGCTAAAGTAAGAAGAAAGAGAGTTTGGGTTATTTTTTAGTATAAAAACACCCTTTCATCTTCTGATTTGGGGCTTTTTATGAAATTCTCACCCTATTCTCTTATTTTCCTCTCCATTCATGTTCACGCCCAAAACTCTAGCTACACCACATTCGAATCAAGAGCCTAACACACTACAATGGTGAAAACTGAGAGTTGTTGGTTAGAATAGTGTAAACCAAGCCTCCTCTTCAAGATTTTCAACATACTCTTTGCAAGTAAGGAAAAGTTTGTAAGTATACACTCAACTTGCTCTTGGTTAATACTTGTATATATTTGTGTGAATCCTTTCATTGTTATGGCTGTTTTGATTGCTATTTCTTGATAGTTTGCTTGAAGATGCTTATATGATCTTGGAATATAAATATTACATGAATAGTATGTTTTGCTTTAAGATGAAAATGGCAAGAGTGTTCTAAGCTTGTTTCGGTTCTAATGAAAACATTGTGGTTGATTTGTGTTACTTGAGGATTCGGCTATACCATGTCTTAGAAGTTTCGAATCTTGGCCAAATACCATGATTTTATGTTTTATTTCGCTATGCTTTGATTTCTAAGCAAATATGTTGGAAGAAGAAGCATGTTCAAGTGATGATTCTTCATTTTTTGCATCTATATGTTTCGGCCAAGGCCCTTTCTCATGATTCCATGTATGTCTTTTGATATCTCATATGATTTATGTTATCATGCCATTTATCGAACACGTTACGCTTGGTTATTTTATGCACGACATTTCATATGTCATATGTCAAGTGTAAGTATGCATGTTTTAAGTTTCATGTCATATGCATTTGGGGAAAAGTGTTTTCAAAGAAAAGGGTTTAAAAGTTTTATCACGACCACAAGTGCTAGGGTGGGGGAATGTCCTAGGGGAACTCCTATGTCCACTCTGGAGTGATTAAGAATAGAGTGGTAACCCCTGGGTCGATAAAGTACCGTCAACGAACCTCGAATGGATTCTTTTCAAAGAATGCCGGAGCGAGGAAGCGCCTAAAGCTGGTGGGTGCATAAGGCATGTAACCCAACGAAGTAAGGTCGAGTTAATAAGAATATTTGTTTATGACGTATTCATCACGATATACGGACTGTTGATGGTGCGGTAACTAGCAAGAACACGTGGTGCTAAGGGGAACCGTGTTGTGTCCACCCTTTGAACAAGGATAAGAGCTTATAAGATAATGATCACTTGATGAAAATCTCGTGATATGATAAGGATCACTTGATGAAAATCTCGTGATATGTTCTGATAAGGCAAGTTCTGATTAATATCAACATGAAAAAGAAAGTCAAAGAAGTTTTTAGAAAAAGCTAAAGTCTCTGTTACAAGCCTCTTGAAAATGGTCAAGTGCATAAGTTAAGTTTTGGTCAAGTGCATAAGTCAAGTACATGTCTATGCATGCATTTCACGATATACCTCTTGTATGCTTGTGTTAACTATTGTATGTTGCGTGTTTAGTTGCTGAGATTTCTTGAAATCTTACTATGGTAGTTTCCACTATCATTCCCAACCCGGAATGGTAGAACCTTTACCAGGACTAGGAGTAGCGAGTTAGGATGATGATGAAGGCTAAGGATGTGCTCAACTCGGAGAAAGAACGGATTTAGCCATGACCTACTTGGAGATAGCTGAGATTAGAAAGATGCTTTAATGATTTCTTTGTTATGGCCTTTTTAGAATACTTGTTATGTTAAAGTGTAAACAAAGAACTTGATACTCCATTGCTAAGAAGTGTGATTTAAAGCTATGAATGAAGAAGTTGTGATATTCGTTTTATTCTAGTACAACATTTAAATGACTTATTCCACTATGATTTATTGCATACTGCTAGTATACATAGGTGCATTGCATCTTATCTGTCATCTACGAGGGATATGTAGCCTTGTGTTGCATATCCCAAAGTTTCAGTCACTGTCCAATCCCAAGCGGGGGTTGGGGCGACACAAAAAGCCTTGTAAAATTCGGCCCCTATAAGGAAACCTAAGCCTAATGGCCCAAAGCCCATGACCCAAGCTCTTGCCACTAGTGCCATGTGTCACATATACATACTATGTACCTAGTCCTGATAGTGGGCTAAGGGGGAAGAGAGAAGTCTTGGGAAGCCAAGGGAAGGCTTGCACACCTATCCTAGTGGGCATGCCACGTGTCTTTCATGCACGGAAGCCTTCTAAAAGATGAGATGACAAGATGACCTAGAGAACACCAAGAGACATTCAACCAACTCACCCAACATGCCTACACCATGCCATTTGGCACATGTTAGGGTTCCAAGATTGATATCTATGGGTAGTGGCACCTAGGGAAGACAAAGAGGATATTTTGTATAGGATAACCCTAGGGACAAGAAGGGATTTCGGTTTTTGCCAAGGACACACGCACAATGGCACACTTTAGTATTTTCTTCAGAAATTGCCACTTGTCAACCATGCAAAAAGCTTCTAGAAGAAAGGGAAAGGGACTTTTTGCACAAAAAGACTAACCTACCCCCACTATTTCGGCCACTACACTCACAAGCACACTCACACATGCCACTTGTCACTTTAGTATACAAAAGGGACCAATGATAATTGAAGAGTCACCTAGGGAAGTAGCGCTAGAAGATGAAGCATCAACTTGGGAAGTGGAAATGGAAGTGGATGGCTAGGGCATGGCACACCCTATGCCATGTGTTACCCATGCAAAGTTTCACTTTTTGTAGAAAGGAAGAGACTTGGAGTTGTTTTACCTCTTTGCCCTAAGGCACAATGCACTTAGTTGAGAAATGGAAGGGACATAGATGGAAGAGAGGGATTCGGCCAAGGGAAAGACCCACAAGCCAAGCACAAGTCTTTTTATCTTCACAATGCAATCCAATGATGGGGAACACCAAGAGTCATTTTCGGCTAAAGAGAAGAAGGAAGAGGGAAAGACCACTTGTCTTACATGCAATGGATTTCAAGCAACCAATTGGGGGGGGGGGGGATTAAGAAAAGTTCTATAAAAGGGGAAGAGAGCCAGATGCCCAAAGGCTTTTTTTCTTGGCCATTTTTGAGTTTTGCGTATGCTCTCATCTTCTCTACACTTTCTCACACCTTCACTTGAAGATTTCTCAGTTTCTCTCATTTTCCTTTCAACCAAACAAGGGAAGCTATTCGTAAAAAGGGATGTCGGCCTTAGTAAGGAGGAGCCATGGTGAGGATCTAGATTTCTCCTTATTTTCTTCACACACAACTCACATCTAACTCAATGAGAGGTTGAAATCTCCAAAGAGTTCAAGTTCGGTAAAAACACACAATTTCAAGGTTTTCTCATTTGAAGCAACCTAGGGTTTTCTAGAAATGTAGAAGCCGAAAGTTTGAGGGCACGAATCCTCTACATATTCGGCCACTCTCTTGTATTTTCACACTTATTCGAGAATAGTCAAAGATAGAAAGAAGTTGAAGGGTTTCTTGATTAAAAAAACCCTAGAAGCTTGATTGGTTTGGGACTTCTTAAGCCCTAGTGATAACTTTAAAAACTTTCACACACTCAAGAACACGTATTAGAGTTTTGGAACATCTATTCTAATGAGTTATATTTCGATTTACAGATTGTTATTTGTTTCATTTCATGGATTTTTGTAAGTATACACTCAACTTACTCTTTGTTAATGCTTGTATATGTTTGTGTAGATCCACCTCATGTTATCATTGTTTTGCTTGTTATTTCTTGTTTCTTTGTTCGAATATGCTAATATGACCTTGAATATGTCTATGGAAGGAATTATATGCTTCGGATTTGTGATGAAAATGCCATGAAATACTCCTATAAGTTTTAGTTTTTACTTGATTAAGGATGATGGTTTATGTAACATGATATTTTGTTTTGAATATTAGTTGAGAGTTTCAGACCTTAGCAAATCCAACGATAACCTGCTTTGTTTCGCTATGCTTTGATTTCTATATTATATGCTTGAAGTTTGGAACATGTTAAAATGATAATTCTTCATGTTTTTGTGCCTATGTGTTTCGGCCTAAGCAAGTTCTCATGGTTCCATGTATGTGTTTTGATATCTCATGTAATCCATGCTATCATGCCATGAATTGAACATGTTACATTTGATTA
Source organism: Juglans regia (assembly GCF_001411555.2). Taxonomy (NCBI): domain Eukaryota; kingdom Viridiplantae; phylum Streptophyta; class Magnoliopsida; order Fagales; family Juglandaceae; genus Juglans; species Juglans regia. The sequence continues at coordinate 16,169,944 of NC_049902.1, read as the reverse complement.
GTTCTTGCACGGCATCTCATGTGTCATATGTCAATTACAAGAATGTGTAAGTCTTAAGTCTCATGTTACATGCATTTGGGAGAAATGGTTTCAAAGAAAAGTGTTTTCAAAGGAAAGAGTCTAAATGTTTTATCACAACCTCAAGTACTAGGGTAGAGGAAAGTCTTAGTGGAATTTCTCTGTCCACTATGGAGTACTTAAAAATGGAGTGGTAACTCCTAAGTCGACAAAGAATCGTCAACGAGCCTCAAATGGATTCTTTTTAAATAATTTTGGAGGGAGGAAGCGCCTAACGCTAGTTGGTGCATAAGGCATGTAACTCGATGAAGTACTGTCGAGTTAATATGAAATGACTCTGTTGATGACCTATTCATCACGGTGTATGGACCGTTGATGGTGCGGTAACTAGCAGGAACACGCGGTGCAAAGGGGAGCCATGATGTGTCCACCCTCTGAACAAGAACAAGAGCTCATATGATAAGGTCACTTGATGAAAATCTCGTGATATGATAAGGATCACTCAATGAAAATCTTGTGATATGTTTTAATAAGGCAAGTTCTGATTAAGATCAATGTGAAAAAGAAAGTCAAAGATGCTTTTCTGAATATGTCAATGTCTCTGTTACAAGTCTTTTGGAAATGGTTAAGTGCATAAGTCAAGTTCCAGTCAAGTCATGTTTCAAGTACATGTCCATGCACGCATTTCAAGATATACATCTTGTATACTTGTGTTAACTATTGTATATTGCGTATTTACTTGTTGATGACTTGCATAATTTAGTATATTTTATCACTTCTTAACTTTAAACTTTAGTCTAATTTTATTTATTTTTGTTGATTTTAATCTTCAGTGTCATAATTTGAAATTATTTCAGATTCGAAGCAAAAAAATATCCAAATTTTAGAAACCTATAGTCTAAGGACTCTCAGATTTAAATGAAGATCTATTCAAATATAAGAGTTGATTATCAGTGTTATTTGGGAATAAAGATCAAATTAAATTCTTGAAGATGCTATAGCGAGAAGAAGATTTTCAAATTCAAAAGGAAGAGACGTTGGCAAAGAGAAGTGATTTGAATCTACTCTATCGGCATCTAACTACCAGGAGGAGAAAAAGTGAAAAAAAAAAAAAAAAAAAAAAGATATTCATCAAATTCAAAAGGAAGAGACGTGATGCTAATGGTAGGAATGTGCTCGACTATATATAATTTATTTATATATTGACTATCCCGAAACGCTATTCCGAAACGGTATCGGTACCGAAATATTTCATTCCAGTGCCTTGACCGGTACGGTATTCAAAACATTGTTCAGTATTCATTTTTCTTGTATTTTTTTCAGAAAAATTATGGTAAATTTTTTTTTTTTATGTTGAATTTAATTTTTAGTATGAATTAAATTTCTTTATTCTAGGAAAACGATGTAATCTAGTTTTGAACTATGTTTGCTTTTCTATTCTAATTTAAAGTAATTCTCTTTTATGTTTGTCTAATTTGTTTTGAGCTTATTGTTTCTAATTAACTGGCCATTAATTAGATAATTTTAATCTTGTGATTTGCTATCGAAAGAGGGAATTATAGGATAGATCTTGGATATTTCAGCATAGGTAAATATAGAGATCGAAAAACTTGTATGAACCTAATACTACAATCATTGGTCTTATTGCTTTCTTGCTTTATTAATTTGCATACTCTTGTATAAAATGATGAACAAGAATAATTTCCAATTGACTATCGAAAGAGGGTTTTGGATGGAAGCAGCCATGGCGATGATGGGTCTATGAGATTCGCTTCTCCGGTCTTCTCATATTTTCCGGACATCTCTTTCCCATTGAAACTCATATAGCTTCTCTCTGCGATTCCGTCTTCTCATATTTTCTGGACATCTCTTTCCCACTGAAACTCATCTAGATTCTCTCTGCAATTCCGTGATATACTCTTATCTTATGGGTCTTCTCTGAAATCCAAGCACTTTCCTTACAACGTTGGTTGAATTGAACTTTATTCAGTTCTCAGGTACAAAATAATTCCCTACAAAAACAAGAGGTCCTATAGTTTACTTAATTTATTTTGAATAAAAGAACCGTGTTTCTATTTTTGGTTTTATGAAATTTGTACTTCTTCATGCAGTTGTTTTTATATTGGATTTCGCTTTCGATTTTGCTCTGGTTCCCCTTTTTTTTTAATTTCTAATCTATGTTTGGTTGTTATTTCTTTTCTGTTCAATTGGAACTGATTGGTATACTCTGTGTTAGGATTTGAATTTTGATTTGTTGTATTACAATTCGGATTAACCAAGCTGTTAATATTATCTACCAGTTAATACTTTCTATCTCTCTCTCACCAGGATTTTATTTCTTTTCTCCCCTTAGTTTTTTGTAATTAAAAGAGAAATTACTGTGTTTTCTGAATTTTCTGGAGATTTCATGTTTAATAAGTTATGTCCATTCAGTTCTCAAGCTAGAACTATATACGAATATGACCGTCAGGTCAGGTGAAGGTTAGTGGTTACAGGGCAGGTTTGATGATGTCAGAGGTTTGTAATTGATTCTACAAAATGAATTCCCTGGATTACCTGATTCACAATTTTTGTGGTGGGGTTTTGTCCGGTCCTGCCTTGGTGAGTCCTAGAAACAAAAAAAGAAGAGAACTACATAGAAATATTATGCTTGTGAGTTTGATCTAATAAAACTTCTTTAAATGCAGGAATCGTAGGACACTCATTTGTGGAATGCCCTTGATCTTCACAAATGCCACATTTTTCTATCACTCTTGGTACAACTTGCACCTCATTCACTTTTTTCAACTCAATAGTCTCTAATTTCTTTGAAATTAAATCTAACCTAGCATGCAAATCGTCCTCATCTCTTAAGGTATATTTCCCACCCCTACCAACATGTCTTGAAGTCTCATGTCTATCAATACTATCAGCAGTGTCCCAAGACTGTGCATTTTCAGACAAATAATCAAAATACTCAAATGCTTCTTCTGGTTCTTTATTAAAGAACTCACCATTACACATGGTCTCAACAAATTGGTGCATTTTTTGTTGCAACCCCTCATAGAAAAAACTTATGACCCTCCAATTCTCATATCCATGATGAGGACATGCATTTAGTAATCTTTAAAACGTTCCCAGCAGTGGTAAAATGTTTCTATATCCTTTTGACCAAAATTCATAATTTGTCTTTTCAAGGCATTGGTCCTATGCATTGGGAAAAAATTTTTCAAAAGTTCAATTTGCATTTCCTGCCAAGTCCCAATAGACCTTGGTCTTAAGGAGTTTAGCCAGGTTTTAGCCTTGTCCTTTAGAGAAAATGGGAACAGTTTTAACCTAATGACTTCTTCAGTGCATGTTCTATCCATGAAAATTGAGCAAACTTCTTCAAACTCCTTGATATGCAAATAGGGATTTTCAGATTCCATGCCATGGAAATGAGGTAGTAATGGAATCATCCCAGGTTTAAAGTTAAAATTATTTGCATTCAAAGGGTGAATAATGCAAGATGGTGGGCAGGTCCTAACAGGTTGCAAGTATTCTCTAAGGGTTCTATTATGGTTTACCACCTCCCTATCATGATGTTCATTTTCGGCCATGTTGGTGTGAGTGTCAGATGATAATTCAAATAAAACAGATGCACCCGATGATGAGGTTAATGATTATGTCCTAACAAGTCTAAATGTGCTATCCTAGCCCAACCAGACATACAAACTAAGCAAAGTAAAAGAAAACAAAGCAGATTGCAATAAAAAAAATAAGAGCAACAAGTTAAATGAGAGGAAGTAGATATCACCTAGGCTGTGAAGAGGTTCACAGTACTATAGACACCCTCTTAGCATTTAGAAAAATACTCTGATGACACCAATTGTCTCCGGCAACAGCGCCAAAAACTTGACGTGATCTCAAATGTGCTTCCAAGTGTAGAAGTGTCAAGTTGTATCAAGGATAAGTCCAGGATCGTATTCCACAGGGACAAATGATTTTCAAAGTATTTGTGAATGCTTATTCTAAAAATATGGTGATGAAACCAATTTGGAAATATAAAAAGTAATTTGTACACAATAAAGGACTTGTTTCCAATGGAATGTACGGTGGAGCTTGGAGGATCTCGGGTCTACGACTTTGCTTTAAAAATATGAATTAACTCATGCACAATTTGATTTCTAAAACTGGAATGGTTCAAAAGGTGTTAAATTGTAATTTTAGTTTTTATCAAGCCTCAATAGAATTACTACTCAATAGCTAAAATTGAAAGGTTCACAGAATCAATTTTTGACAAATACTTGGGTTGCAGTTTTAGAACTTCTTTGATTGCACCATTAACAAGTTTTTCTGGGCATTACTCTCCTCTTACTAACCCAATCAAGGTGTTAATAAAACAGAATGTGAAAAATATAATCTCAATGTAAGTATGCCAATGCCTAAAACAAAATATCCTCACTAAGCATCCACTAAAATTACTATAACACGCAGCTGATGGAATCCTTGATTAATTATGTGCCTTGTGTCGACAACAGAGCAAGAACAAGAGCAAAAGATTTTATCAAGCTTCCTCTTCAGAATTCAATTTCAAACAAAGTGAGGCATGCCATTGAACCACAGAAAATCCAGCAAACAATGGAGAACAATAGAAAGTTTTACCCCAACCCAAGCCTTAAGAACTTAGCCGATCATCTTCCTCTAAACTAGCTAAAATAGTTGAAATAAAAAAAAGAACCTAAAGAAGAAAATCCCCAAATTCGTCTGAACAAAAGTAGAAAAAAATGCCAGCCCAAAAATAATAATAATAATCCTCCACAAATCTGCAACTACCTCCTTCCTTTTATACTTGGAATCGTCTCTCTTCTTCTCTCTCCTTGCCACGAATTTCCTCTCTTCCATCGTGCCTAACTGCCGCGTCTTCTCTTCTGTTCGTGGTCCCCAAATTCCCAAAGTAATTTCACTTGCGTTAGTCTATCGGGATTGATAGAGATTTAATTTCTTTCCAGGTTGTTTCTCCTCATGGGCTTCACATGTACGTGGGCTTTGGTTTGGACATGCTATCCATTGGCTTTACTCATGGACGTGGCCTCTATTTTATTTCTTCCCATGTTTATCAACTAAGTAGGCTTTTGATTACAAGTTCCAATGACCTTCACACCTGATATGAACCCGCGGGAAAGGAATCCCTTGAACTTGTATTTGGCCCATCTGGAACGTGCAACATATCTTTAAGACTAGGCCCACCTTGGTTCCCATCATTCCCCCTCTCCTCAAAAGGATTCGACCTCGAATCTCCACCTGGATCAAAGGGAAAAATGTTAGTAACATTATCATTGATTTCATATGCATTGTCATTAATTTGTTCAAGAATTTGAGAACATCCATCCAAGCTACTCCTGTTGTCAACAGATAAAGACATTAAATCTAAAGGAGTAAATAGATTAAGTCTATAAACAATTTCAAAAGGAGAATATAAAGTGGTTGTATGCATGGTCCTGTTATATGCAAACTCTATAAATCCATCCATAACCACAAAAATAGAATTTCTACTCCTTTCTTTCCTAGGCAGCCCCAAGACAAAGTCCATAGATATGTCTGCACATGACTCACTAGGAATAGGTAAGGGCGTATGCAACCCATGTGGCAAAAGTATAAATTTGGCCATTCTGCATGTAATGCACCTGCCACAAATACAATTGACATCTCTCTTCATCTTAGACCAACATAAATGTTCATGCAAAATGTCTAATATTTTCTTGACACCAGAATGACTACTCCAAATATATGCAAATTCAATGAAGGGCAAATGATAGTCCCACAAACATTCATGCAACACATCAATGAATGACAATTGATACTTCCACAAACGTTCATGCAACACGTCATTGAAAGGCAAATGATATTCCCACAAACGTTCATGCAACACAACAAAAGTCTTCCTTACACCATGGTTACCCAACAAACCACCATGTTCATCACACACAAGCAACTTATACACAAAACTAGTAGGTACACAAAATCTATTCTTTCTAAACAAGAACCAATCTGGTTTATAGAACTTACCAAACGATGCTTTCTCACATGTTTCATACACACTAGCAAAGTCATCACCATTAGCATGCAATTCCTTATCATATTCAAGTTTCAACAATTTTGCATCTAAAATGAAGATAAGTACATACCTTCTTGCTAAAGCATCAACCACAAAAGTTTCCATACCTTGTGTGTATTTGAATACATGAGGAAAAGTCTCAATACAATCCTCCCACTTAGCATGCATTCTACTCAACAACTTACCTTGTCCCTTTAAGTGTGTCAGGCACTCATGTTCTTCAAATAAAGGTCGGTTAGGAATTGTCGCACCTGGCACAAGATCAACGTAGTGCTCTATCTCCCTAATAGGTGACAATCCCCTAAACACACCTCTAGGAATCACGACCTCATATCCCTGCAACAAAGAAACAACAACACTAGGCAAAGAGTCGTTAAATTCGTTAGTATAAAAGCTGGCCTTAGCATAAAAACTCACTTTTGTCTTTTTATTTCTCTCTACAATCTCTCTTTCTTTTTCCTCTTGTGGCTCCACTCTTTTTTCTTGACTCTCTACTACCTCTCTATTTTCTTTTTCTCTCACTCTTTCTTTTGATGTTTCGGCCTCATTCTCTTTTTTCCTCTCACTCTCTTTGTTCTTTTCACTCTCTATTTTTCTTTCACTCTCCTCTGTTTTTGAACTCTCGGCCTTATAATTGTTTTTCAACTCATTCTCTCTTTTTCTTGAGGTTTCACTATTTCTTTTCTTCTCAATCTCACATTCACTCTTGCTTTTCAGCTCAATCTCACTTTCACTTTCACTCTCACCTTCACTCTTGCTTTTCAACTCATTCTCACTTTCACTCTTCCTTGTTTGCTCAATTTCCTTTTCACTTTTTCTTTTTTGATCACTCTCACTTTTACTCTTTCTGTTTTGAGTAACCTTACATTTCAGCTTCAATTGATCCCCATGGACCTGTTTTGGAGTTAAAGGAGCAAGTTTGATTGTTTTTCCATCTTTTTCAAAACTGTACATGTTCCTTAACCCATCATGGATCACCTTCCTATCATACTGCCATGGCTTTCCTAACAAAATATGACTAGCATGCATAGGCACTACATCACAAAGCACCATATCCTGGTATTTCCCAATTGAAAAAGAAACTAGCACTTGCTTATTTACCCTAACCTCCCCACAATCACTCAACCAGTGCAACATGTATGGTCTAGGGTGTTTCAAGGTACGTAAATTCAATTTCTCAACTAAAGTAGTGCTAGCTAAATTAATACAACTCCTCAAATCAATGATCATACTACATACCTTGTTGTTGATGTGGCATCTAGTATGAAAAATATTCTCACTCTTGTGCTCTATATCATCCATCTTAATTTTTGTATTGAGTGCATGCCTAGTAACAAGAGAATCACCATACTCTTCATTCTCATACCCATTTTCAACACTAAACTCGGGACGCCTCCTATCTCTCCTGCCATGAAGATTTCTAATTACCACATCTTGATGATCCATCCTATCTCTCACTTCACCCAACACTAAGTTCAACTTCTCAAACTGTTGTTGCATGACTTGCAACACAAAGGATGTGTTATCTACCATCTCCTTAGGTGATGAGTCACTCCTATGAGACATCATAATGTGCTGCACAAAAAGAATGTTAGTGAAAAACCTCACACACTCCCTTACGTGTTTACACTCAAATAATGACACTCCACTCGTGTGTAACTCTGAATTGGCTTTTTACTCAATAATAATCTCACACTCTCTTGCCTTTTACCTCAAGAGTTTTCCCACTCAAGTTCATTAAGAACTAGTTGAACTAAATCAAGACAATACAACCTTGTATTATCCCAACTAGTAATTAGATCCAGGAAACAAGAACAAGAGAAACATGAAGGAATAAAAATGACACGAGAATCAATGAAGTTATACGAATGAAAGACTAACAATAAGACAATATACCAACTTGAGTGATGTATGCAGCAGCCCCTTTGATCATAAGGTTTAATCAACAAATTTCTTTCTTTCTCTTTGTTGTAACTATGTAGCAACTTTGAATATGCTACCTTCTCTTTTCTTCATCCCCTTCTTTTTTTTTTCGTTTTTTTTTTTTTCGAATTTTCTTTTCTTTTCTTTTCCTTTCCTTTCTTTTCTTTTCTTTTCTTTTCTTTTCCTTTCTTTTCTTTTCTCTAATTCATCCACAAACAGCAATAGTCAGTTGTGAAAACCAACCAATTGAATTCAAACACACAAGCATGGACAATGAAGTAGAAGAGAATCAATGGAACGACACTCCAAGCAATTGACAGACTTAGAAATATAGGAAACCCTAGAATATTGAAACCCTAGGTGATGCAAATTTCAGCCAAACCCAAAATCCTAAGAATTTCGGCAGCCTACTTTTTGTTTCTATTTTTTTTTTTTTGGCAAGCCTAGAACAATGAAGCCCTAGAATTAAATTTGAGGATGCTAGAATTAAAAGATAGAATCAGACCTGATTGGAAACTTTGCTCTGAATACCAAATGATATGAACCCGCGGGAAAGGAATCCCTTGAACTTGTATTTGGCCCATCTGGAACGTGCAACATATCTTTAAGACTAGGCCCACCTTGGTTCCCATCAACACCTGCAGTGACCAAGATTCAAACATAAGCTTACTTAAATGTTAGCTAGCCCAAAAACATAAACCCATCTATTAATTAGAGGTAAAATATTATTTTACATGCCAAAACCCAATTAACTCATACTATCTTATTAATACTCTTATTTTAACAAATAAAACTCATTTAACCCAAGATATTAAGAGTATTAATAAAGCATATATGACCATTTATTAGAGCACCTCATATTTTTACCACTTTCCCCTTCCTTAGTAGAAAACCAATTGAGGGCAAACTTGCAAAGTTAAGAGGTTGGAGTTTTTCACTCGCGGCCATCCTATGGTGCTACCATGACCTTTTGGTTTGTATGCCCCACTCCCGGGCAAATATGAGCACCACTTATTTTTACCACTTTGCCATTCCTTAGTAGAAAACCAATTGAGGGCAAAGTGACAAAGTCAAGCGGTTGGACTTTTTCGCTTGCGGACATCGTATGGTACTACCATGACCTTATGGTTTGTATCCCCCAAACCTGGGCCATTCAGAGCACCTCTTATTTTTACCACTTTTCCCTTCCTTAGTAGAAAAATAATTGAGGGCAAACTCACAAAGTTAAGAGGTTGGAGTTTTCGCTAACGGCCATCCTATGCTACTACCATGACCTTTTGGTTTGTATGCCCCACTCCCGGGCAAATCTGAACATCTCTTATTTTTACCACTTTGCTCTTCCTTAGTAGAAAACCAATTGAGGGCAAAGTGGCAAAGTTAAGTGGTCGGACTTTTTCGCACGTGGCCATCCTATGGTGCTACCATGACCTTTTAGTTTGTATGCCCCACTCCCGGGCATATCGGGGCACCTATTATTTTTACCACTTTGCCCTTCCTTGTAGAAAACCAATTGAGGGCAAAGTGGTAAAGTTAAGAGGTCAAAGTTTTTAGCAACACCGAGCCAATTGGAGCACCTCTTATTTTTACCACTTTGCCCTTGCTTAGTAGAAAACCAATTGAGGGCAAACTGGCAAAGTTAAGAGGTTGGAGTTTTTCGCTCGCGACCATCCTATGGTACTACCATGACCTTTTGGTTTGAATGCATCAACCCCAGGCCAATCAGAGTATCTCTAATTTTTACCACTTTGCCATTCTTTTGTAGAAAACCAATTGAGGGCATAGTGGCAAACTTAAGAGGTTAGACTTTTTCGCTCACGGCCATCCTATGCTACTACCACGTCCTTATGGTTTCTATGCCCCAACCCCGGGCAAATCAGAGCACCTCTTATTTTTACCACTTTGCCCTTCCTCAGTAGAAAACCAATTGAGGGCAAGGTGGCAAAGTTAAGATGTTGGAGTTTTTCGCTCGCGGCCATCCTTTGGTACTACAATGACCTTATGGTTTGTGTGCCCCACTCCCGGGCCAATCGGAGCACCTCTTATTTTCACCACTTTGCCCATCCTTAGTAGAAAACAAATTGAGGGCAAAGTGGCGAAGTTAAGAGGTCGGATTTTTTAGCAACCCCGGCCGATCGGATCACCTTCTATTTTTACCACTTTGCCCTTCCTTTGTTGAAAACAAATTGAGGGCAATGTGGCAAAGTTAAGAGGTTGGATTTTTTCATTCGCGGCCATGGTATGGTTCTACCATGACCTTATGGCTTCTGTGCCCAACTCCCGGGCCAATCGGAGCACCTCTTATTTTTACCACTTTACCCTTCCTTAGTATAATACCAATTGAGGGCAAAGTGGCAAAGTTAAGAGGTCGGAGTTTTTAGCAACCCCGGGCCAATCCGATCACCTCCTATTTTTACCACTTTGCCCTTTCTTTGTAGAAAACAATTTGAGGGCAAAGTGGTAAGTTGAGAGGTTGGAGTTTTTCGCTCGCGGCCTTCCTATGGTATGACCATGACCTTTTGGTTTGTATGCCACATTCTCGGGCCAGTCGGAGCACCTCATATTTTTACCACTTTCCTCGTGCATAGTAGAAATCCAATTGAGTGCAAAGTGGCAAAGTTAAGAGGTCAGAGTTTTCAGCAATCCCGGGCCAATCGGAGCACCTTTTATTTTTACAACTTTGCCCTTCCTTTGTAGGAAACCAATCGAGGGCAAAGTGGCAAAATTAAGAAGTTAGACTTTCACTCGCGCCCCCTCCTATGGTACTACCCTGACCTTATGGTTTGAATGACCCAACCCCGGGGCCAATCAGAGCACCTCTTATTTTTACCACTTTGCCCTTTCTTAGTAGAAAACCAATTGAGGGCAAAGTGGCAAAGTTAAGAGGTCGAAGTTTTCACTCGCGGCCATCCTAAGGTTCTACCATGACCTTTTGGCTTGTATGCCCCACTCCCGGGCAAATCGGAGCATCTCTTATTTTTACCACTTTGCCATTTCTTAGTAGAAAAGAAATTGAGGGCGAAGTGGCAAAGTTAAAAGGTCAGTGCTTTTAGCCAACCCAGGCCAATCAGAGCACCTCATATTTTTACCACTTTCCCCTTGCTTAGTAAAAAACCAATTGAGGGCAAAGTAGTAAAGTTAAGAGGTTGGACTTTTTTGCTCGCGGTCATCCAATGGTACTACCACGACCTTATGGTTTGTATGCCCAAATCCCGGCCCAATCGGAGCACCTCTTATTTTTACCACTTCGCCCTTGCATAGTAGTAAACCAATTAAGGGCAAACTAGCAAAGTTAAAAGGTTTGAGTTTTTTGCTCGCGACCATCCTATGGTACTACCTTGACCTTATGGTTTGAATGCCGCAACCCCGGGCCAATCAGAGCACCTCTAATTTTTACCACTTTGCCCTTCCTTAGTAGAAAACTAATTGAGGGCAAAGTGACAAAATCAAGAGGTTGGACTTTTTTGTTCGCGGCCATCGTATGGTACTACCACGACCTAATGGTTTGATTGACCCAACCCCGGGCGAATCGGAGCACCTCTTATTTTTAACACTTTGCCCTTCCTTAGTAGAAAACCAATTGAGGGCAAAGGGGTAAAGTTAAGAGGTTGGACATTTTCGTTTGTGGCCATCTTATGGTACTACCATGACCTTTCGGTTTGTATGCCCCAAACCTGGGCCAATCAGAGGACCTCTTATTTTTACCACTTTGCCCTTCCTTAGTAGAAAACCAATTGAAGTTAAACTGACAAAGTTAAGAGGTCGGAGTTTTTCGCTCGTGGCCATCCTATGGTGCTACCAAGACCTTTCGGTTTGTATGTCCCACTCTCGGGCAAATCAGAGCACCTTTTATTTTTACCACTTTGCCCATCCTTAGTAGAAAACCAATTGAGGGCAAAGTGACAAAGTTAAGAGGTCGGAGTTTTTAGCAACCCGGGGTCAATTGGAGCACCTCTTATTTTTTACCACTTTGCCCTTCCATTGTAGAAAACCAATTGAGGGCAAAGTGGCAAAGTTAAGTGGTTGGACTTTTTCGCTCGCGGCCATCCTATGCTACTACCATGACTGTATGGTTTGTATGCTTCAACCCTGGGCAAATCGGAGCACCACTTATTTTTACCACTTTGCCCTTCCTTAGTAGAAAACCAATTGAGGGCAAAGTTAAGAGGTTGGACA
>NC_049902.1:16152826-16157654 GCF_001411555.2 Juglans regia | reverse complement strand
TGCGAGATAAAATGACAAGAAGGACCACTCGGGAGTGGATTTTTTGGAAAATCGCGCCCTGCCCATCGCGTAGCGATGGGTTTGGATCAGATCTCCGTTTGGATTGGGATCGGAAGGACGCTAGTATGTCGCTCTAGGATTATTTGAATTTTAAGTAATTGGTTTGATGGGTGCGATCATACCAGCACTAATGCACCGGATCCCATCAGAACTCCGCAGTTAAGCGTGCTTGGGCGAGAGTAGTACTAGGATGGGAGACCTCCTGGGAAGTCCTCGTGTTGCACCCCTCGTTTTTGTTTTTTCCGCCTTGCGAGAAAAATTGACAAGAAGGACCACTCGGGAGTGGATTTTTAGGAAAATCGCGCCCTGCCCATCGCGTAGCGATGGGTTTGGATCAGATCTCCGTTTGGATTGGGGTCGGAAGGACGCTAGTATGTCGCTCTAGGATTATTTGAATTTTAAGTAATTAGTTTGATGGGTGCGATCATACCAGCACTAATGCACCGGATCCCATCAAAACTCTGCAGTTAAGCGTGCTTGGGCGAGAGTAGTACTAGGATGGGTGACCTCCAGGGAAGTCCTCGTGTTGCACCCCTCGTTTTTGTTTTTTCCGCCTTGCGAGATAAATTGACAAGAAGGACCACTCGGGGGTGGATTTTTTGGGAAAATCGTGCCACCCATCAGCGTGGCGATGAGTTTTGAATGAATCTCGGATTTGGATTGGGGTCGGAAGGACGCTAGTATGTCGCTCAAGGATTATTTGAATTTTATGTATTTAGTTTGATGGGTGCGATCATACCAGCACTAATGCACCGGATCCCATCAGAACTCCGCAGTTAAGCGTGCTTGGGCGAAAGTAGTACTAGGATGGGTGACCTCCTGGGAAGTCCTCGTGTTGCACCCCTCGTTTTTGTTTTTTCCGCCTTGCGAGATAAATTGACAAGAAGGACCACTCGGGAGTGGATTTTCCGGGAAATCTCGCCCTGCCCATCGCGTAGCCATGGGTTTGGATCAGATCTCCGTTTGGATTGGGATCGGAAGGACGCTAGTATGTCGCTCAAGGATTATATGAATTTTAAGTAATTAGTTTGATGAGTGCGATCATACCAGCACTAATGCACCGGATCCCATCAGAACTCCGCAGTTAAGCGTGCTTGGGCGAGAGTAGTACTAGGATGGGTGACCTCCTGGGAAGTCCTCGTGTTGCACCTCTCGTTTTTGTTTTCTCCGCCTTGCGAGATAAATTGACAAGAAGGACCACCGAGGGGTGGATTTTTTGAGAAAATCTCGCCACGCCCCGCCAGCGTAGCAATGGGTTTGGATCAGTTCTCCGTTTGGATTGGGATCGGAAGGACGCTAGTATGTCGCTCAAGGATTATATGAATTTTAAGTAATTAGTTTGATGAGTGCGATCATACCAGCACTAATGCACCGGATCCCATCAGAACTCCGCAGTTAAGCGTGCTTGGGCGAGAGTAGTACTAGGATGGGTGACCTCCTGGGAAGTCCTCGTGTTGCCCCCCTAGTTTTTGTTTTTTCCGCCTTGCGAGATAAATTGACAAGAAGGAGCACTCGGGAGTGGATTTTTGGGAAAATCTCGCCCTGCCCATCGCGTAGCCATGGGTTTGGATCAGATCTCCGTTTGGATTGGGATCGGAAGGACGCTAGTATGTCGCTCAAGATTATATGAATTTTAAGTAATTAGTTTGATGGGTGCGATCATACCAGCACTAATGCACCGGATCCCATCAGAACTCCGCAGTTAAGCGTGCTTGGGCGAGAGTAGTACTAGGATGGGTGACCTCCTGGGAAGTCCTCGTGTTGCACCCCTCGTTTTTGTTTTTTCCGCCTTGTGAGATAAATTGACAAGAAGGACCACTCGGGAGTGGATTTTTCGGGAAATCTCGCCCTGCCCATCGCGTAGCCATGGGTTTGGATCAGATCTCCGTTTGGATTGGGATCGGAAGGACGCTAGTATGTCGCTCAAGGATTATATGAATTTTAAGTAATTAGTTTGATAGGTGCGATCATACCAGCACTAATGCACCGGATCCCATCAGAACTCCGCAGTTAAGCGTGCTTGGGCGAGAGTAGTACTAGGATGGGTGACCTCCGGGGAAGTCCTCGTGTTGCACACCTCGTTTTTATTTTTTCGCCTTGCGAGAATGACAGAAAAGGACCTTTCGAAGTGGATTTTTGGAAAATGGCATACGCCTCGGCGTAGCGACAGGTTTTGGATCAGATCTCCGTTTGGATTGGGATGGGAAGGACGCTAGTATGTCGCTCAAGGATTATTTGAATTTTAAGTAATTAGTTTGATGGGTGCGATCATACCAGCACTAATGCACCGGATCCCATCAGAACTCAGCAGTTAAGCGTGGTTGGGCGAGAGTAGTACTAGGATGGGTGACCTCTGGGGAAGTCCTCGTGTTGCACCCCTCGTTTTTATTTTTTCCGCCTTGCGAGATAAATTGACAAGAAGGACCACTCGGGAGTGGATTTTTGAGAAAATCTCGCCCTGCCCATCGCGTAGCCATGGGTTTTGGATCAGATCTCCGTTTGGATTGGGATCGGAAGGACGCTAGTATGTCGCTCAAGGATTATATGAATTTTAAGTAATTAGTTTGATGGGTGCGATCATACCAGCACTAATGCACCGGATCCCATCAGAACTCCGCAGTTAAGCGTGCTTGGGCGAGAGTAATACTAGGATGGGTGACCTCCTGGGAAGTCCTCGTGTTGCACCCCTCGTTTTTGTTTTCTCCGCCTTGCGAGATAAATTGACAAGAAGGACCACTCGGGAGTGGATTTTTGAGAAAATCTCGCCCTGCCCATCGCGTAGCCATGGGTTTTGGATCAGATCTCCGTTTGGATTGGGATCGGAAGGACGCTAGTATGTCGCTCAAGGATTATATGAATTTTAAGTAATTAGTTTGATGGGTGCGATCATACCAGCACTAATGCACCGGATCCCATCAGAACTCAGCAGTTAAGCGTGGTTGGGCGAGAGTAGTACTAGGATGGGTGACCTCCGGGGGAGTCCTCGTGTTGCACCCCTCGTTTTTATTTTTTCCGCCTTGCGAGATAAATTGACAAAAAGGACCACTCGGGAGTGGATTTTTAGGAAAATCGCGCCCTGCCCATCGCGTAGCGATGGGTTTGGATCAGATCTCCGTTTGGATTGGGATCGGAAGGACGCTAGTATGTCGTTCTAGGATTATTTGAATTTTAAGTAATTAGTTTGATGGGTGCGATCATACCAGCACTAATGCACCGGATCCCATCAGAACTCCGCAGTTAAGCGTGCTTGGGCGAGAGTAGTACTAGGATGGGTGACCTCCTGGAAGTCCTCGTGTTGCACCCCTCGTTTTTGTTTTCTCCGCCTTGCGAGATAAATTGACAAGAAGGACCACTCGGGGGTGGATTTTTGGGAAAATCTCGCCCTGCCCATCGCGTAGCCATGGGGTTTGGATCAGATCTCCGTTTGATTGGGATCGGAAGGACGTTGGCATGTCGCTCAAGGATTATGAATTTTAAGTAATTAGTTTGATGGGTGCGATCATACCAGCACTAATGCACCGATCCCATCAGAACCTGCAGTTGCGTTTGGGCGAGAGTAGTAACAGGGATGGGTGACCCTCCTGGAAGTCCTCGTGTTAAACCCTCGTTTTTGTTTTCCGCCTTGCGAGATAAATTGACAAGAAGGACCACTGGGGGGTGGATTTTTGAGAAAATCTCGCCCTGCCCATCGCGTAGCAATGGGTTTGGATCAGTTCTCCGTTTGGATTGGGATCGGAAGGACGCTAGTATGTCGCTCAAGGATTATATGAATTTTAAGTAATTAGTTTGATGGGTGCGATCACACCAGCACTAATGCACCGGATCCCATCAGAACTCCGCAGTTAAGCGTGCTTGGGCGAGAGTAGTACTAGGATGGGTGACCTCCTGGGAAGTCCTCGTGTTGCACCTCTCGTTTTTGTTTTTTCCGCCTTGCGAGATAAATTGACAAGAAGGAGCACTCGGGAGTGGATTTTTGGGAAAATCTCGCCCTGCCCATCGCGTAGCCATGGGTTTGGATCAGATCTCCGTTTGAATTGGGATCGGAAGGACGCTAGTATGTCGCTCAAGGATTATATGAATTTTAAGTAATTAGTTTGATGGGTGCGATCATACCAGCACTAATGCACCGGATCCCATCAGAACTCCGCAGTTATGCGTGCTTGGGCGAGAGTAGTACTAGGATGGGTGACCTCCTGGGAAGTCCTCGTGTTGCACCCCTCGTTTTTGTTTTTTCCGCCTTGCGAGATAAATTGACAAGAAGGAGCACTCGGGAGTGGATTTTTGGGAAAATCTCGCCCTGCCCATCGCGCAGCCATGGGTTTGGATCAGATCTCCGTTTGGATTGGGATCGGAAGGACGCTAGTATGTCACTCAAGGATTATATGAATTTTAAGTAATTAGTTTGATGGGTGCGATCATACCAGCACTAATGCACCGGATCCCATCAGAACTCCGCAGTTAAGCGTGCTTGGGCGAGAGTAGTACTAGGATGGGTGACCTCCTGGGAAGTCCCCGTGTTGCACCCCTCGTTTTTGTTTTTTCCGCCTTGCGAGAGGAATTGACAATAAGGACAACTCGGGAGTGGATTTTTGGGAAAATCTCGCCCTGCCCATCGCGTAGCCATGGGTTTGGATCAGATCTCCGTTTGGATTGGGATCGGAATGACGCTAGTATGTCGCTCAAGGATTATATGAATTTTAAGTAATTAGTTTGATGGGTGCGATCATACCAGCACTAATGCATCAACCACTGAACTCCGCAAAGTTAA